>NW_015386166.1:27021-51070 GCF_001527695.2 Protobothrops mucrosquamatus | reverse complement strand
TCCGAGACCGCCTTCTGCCGCAGGTTACCTCCCATCGGCCGGTACGCTCCCACAGAGTGGGTCTCCTCAGGGTGCCGTCAGCCAGACAGTGCCGGCTGGCGACCCCCAGGGGGAGGGCCTTCTCGGTGGGAGCTCCCACCCTCTGGAACGAACTACCCCCAGAGATCCGGGTGATTCCGGATCTCCCCTCCTTCCGCCGTGCCCTAAAGACATGGCTTTTCCAACAAGCGGGTCTGGCCTAGGGAATTTTAGCGGGGTTTTTTAGGGGATTTTTAAGGATAATTTTAATGATCGGCCTGTTTAAATATTTCTTTTTAATTCGGCTTTTAATTATTGTATTTGTATTGTAGTTTTTATAAGGCTGTTAGCCGCCCTGAGTCCCATGAGGAGAAGGGCGGGGTATAAATTAAATTAATAAATAAATTAATAAATAAATAAATTTAAATAAAGTGAATGTTGCCCCATTTTACAACCTTTTTTGACACATTTGTTAAGTAAATCATTGCAGATGATAGTTAGGAACATGATTGTTAAGAGAATCTGGTTTTCCCACTGACTTTGCTTGCCAGAAGATCATAAAAGGTGATCACATGACCTCAGGACACTGCAATCATCATAAATATGAACCGGTTGCCAAGCATCCGAATTTTGATCATGTGACCATAGGAATGCTGCAATGGTCAAGTATGGAAAATCATCATAAGTCACTTTTTTCAATGTAGTTATAACTTTGCACAGTTACTAAATGAACTTTTGTCAAACTGTATTTATATCCTGCCCTTATTATTTTTACAAATAACTCAAAGTGGCAAACATATCCAACACACAATAATCACCTATTGGTGACTATTCCATTCTAAATCTCCTTCCCTCCTCAATGTTGACCATGTGATCCAGAAAACAGCATAGGTAACATGTCTAGTAAAATGCACACAACACAGAGGCACAACCAGTGGTGGGATTCAGCCAGTTCACACAAGTTTGGCAGAATCGGTAGCTAATTTTTGGTTGCCCAGGCCCAGAATGGTCTTCCAGAAGTGGCATCCACACAGAGAACTGGTTGTTCACATATTTGAATCCCACCACTGAGCACAACACAACAGAGATAATGAAAATGCATCAGAATGGCTTAACATATTACAGATGAACAGAGAAAGATAGTTATACAAATTGAATGAAAAACAAACAAATAAATACATTAAATACATTTACTTTTTATACAGATTAAAAAAATTCAGATGTCTCCAATGGCCATTGTTGTAAAGAGTTTGGAAAGAATTTCAGAAGCCATGC
Organism: Protobothrops mucrosquamatus; assembly: GCF_001527695.2. Classification (NCBI taxonomy): domain Eukaryota; kingdom Metazoa; phylum Chordata; class Lepidosauria; order Squamata; family Viperidae; genus Protobothrops; species Protobothrops mucrosquamatus. The sequence goes on along the minus strand of NW_015386166.1, from coordinate 49,777 downwards.
TCTGCATAGCTTTCGCTACCTTACCTTAAGCAAACTATTACCCTATTAGCAGATACCTGATTGTATGACAGAAAAATAGCTACAGGGGAGAGCAGGGAAAAATCCTGCTTTGATCATTCAAAATGGTTGTTTTATAAAAAAAACATGGATTAAAATACGAGTATAATTTAAAAGTGTTGCTGCCTTTTTTAGTGGGAGGGGAATTATGAAAAATCTAAAGCCAGAAAAAAGAAAATATTGCAAATGATGGTTTAAATAGAACTTACAAATCTGGATAAAACAGGCAGAAATAAAATTAGAAGTGAGGTTTTGGAGAACTTATAATTGAAACCATATGAAACAAATAGCACCTTCTTAGAAGATATCTGATCAAAAAATGACTATTTTATGAGCCACTAGTTGTTGATCACAACAGACTACTATATTCTAAGGTGGCTAAATAATTATATTTATTCTGCTTTATTGTCTTTGATGTGAGATTGCATTTTGAATTTAATATTTTCTTTTGACTGGTGAATAAAAAAATACTACAACTATTTCTACTATTACAGAACTAACACTGAAGACATTTTTTTCTAAATTCCATATTTCAGTCTAAGTTGTTTACTATTGTCATCATCATGCTTGTGACTCTTGGTATCTGTCAATGAAAATAATCTGGGAAACTAATTCTTACTTGGATTGAGATTCTACAGTGACCTTCCCATCTTCTACTTATATATTCAGAAATTCATATAATGAATTTTAGTTCATTATATAAACAGTGGATGACAAACTTGTGGTACCAATGTCCATCAACAAGGCAAACATACTCTCTAAAGTAGATGAATATTCAGGATTTTATTTCATGGCAGATTTGTTTCCTATTGGAAGGGAATGAATAAAGATCATGGAACATTAACCTACTAAATGTTTTCTGTTTGATACTATTCCCAAACAGCCTGGATATTACTACAATACATTTATCTTGTAATCATAATACTGCTTGCTTCATATTACAAATCTTTACATTATTGCTCTTGAGAACCTCAGAGACTCAACCCAATTACAATATCCTTATGAGTAATTTCTTCTTAGTAGTTGTCAAAGTTGAGATACAGGTAAAATCGAAACTGGGATTCTAATAAAAATGAAATCAATCATGCCACCATAATTGGAAAGCAGTAATAAAAAGTAATTGAGTTTAATACATAATTTAGATCATTACTTGTTAAGTTAATGCTTTCTGCTTAGTGTGAGAAAAAAATTATTTATCTCATGTACAGTTGAGTGTTCATTTGTTTTTTTTAATAGAATGCACTTGAACTGACTTTAATAAGGACAGTTTTTTAAATCAGATTTTGAACTGGCAAAAGATTTGAAGTTCATATGTCAATTTATGACATGATATATTTGTCAATTACAGTCTCATCTTAAAGTCACTGAATTTATTCATTTGAGATTTAATATTCATTGTTGTCTTATATTACTGAAATTAAATTGGCTTTTTCTGGTGTCTTGTGAAATAATTTTCCTTATGATTATTTTATTTTGAAGGAATAAAAGGACTTGATTGGCTGTTTGAGCATAAATCATCTCTGACAATCTTCATTATTTTTTGTTGTATCAATGTGGTTTGGGAAAAGTGAACAGGCAAAAATATTGTAGTCTATAGATCATTTTTTAGGGCCAATGGGTTCTTGAAACAGGGGACTTTTGATCTATATTTGTACTGTGAAGGACTCAAGAATACAGAATAGAAAGAAAGGAGGCAAAACTCAGTTCTGGGAAACCATTTCTACTTGGATTTATTTTTAGGTCAGAATTATTTATTTGCCTCAATGATGTCTAATTTTAGCTTTGACTTGCTGAAAGTTCTTCCCTGTTTCCTCTACTCCCTCTACTTTCTTCTGACTTCTACATTTTCTCCAGTCCTCTAGACTGACTGGATACTCCATTCTGATCAAAGCTAACGCACAGTGAGCTCTTGACTCTTGTGCTGGCATCACCAGCCAGCTAAAATTTTAATCAGAATATAACTCTCATTTTATTCTACTACCCAAATTTAAAAAGCAGTGGTTTTGTCTGGCCACAATGTCTCATGTACTATAGCTTTTAGCATCTTTCTATTTGGTAGAGTGAAAACTATAGAACTAATTGCCTGTTCCTTATGCGTCCAGCCACACTTGGCTGATAGAGAATATTGCATTGTATTGTTTTTGCTTAATCACTCTTTTCTAAACATTTGTGTGGGAAGCCTTGAGAAATGTGTCTCTTGCTTATCTTGTTGCTCTCTACTTGATCAGTAACTAAATTCTTTAACAACAGCTAAATTCTGAATATAATACCAAAGCTCGCTAACCAGGAATAATGTGGAAGATACATGAATCAAACTAGTGGATGTCTTTCCCTGAAATCTGCCAGTATTATGGATTTATGAGAGGATGCACAGAAACACAGTGCCTCTAAAATTAGTGTATTTTTTCTCAATTTCTTCATATAAGGCTGGATAGGGAGTTTTCTAGGGTCAATATGAGGGATGTAGTTAAGTAAATTAGATGGTGGGAGTATATTACTGGGGAGGAGGTGTTAGTGAATTTGAATTGGCTTGGAAATTTTTCCAACAATTTCTTAATTTTAGGAATATGTGCCTTAACCTATTTGACAAATAACTTACATGCCTGACCTCTATTTATTCCTCTAGCTGCTACTCCTTCCTCCTCTTTGATTTGAATTAACTATCCTGTCTAATTGATACAATAGAAAAAATGATTAACTACATGGGAGTAATCCTGTATCAACCGTATTAAATTAATTCAAATGACATTAAATTTAATTTTTGTTAAGGCCCATCTAATTTTTTTATCTTGGCACTGCCCATTTTAGGAAATAACCCCCTACCCCCAAAGACACACTATACTATATGCAGTCTCTATGATTATAATTGTTAAGATTTTCATATTCTGAATTCAAATGAGACCTTTATTAGTCTTGTTGGCAATATGTAGTTATTGTTATTTTTTCTTTCACCTTGCATCCTTTTCCTCTTGGCTAGCCAAATCCCCAAGGAGAATGTGTTTGCCTTGAATTTCTGAAAGTACTTAAGCGGGACTGTATTTTGTGCTTTCATTCATGAATTCAAAAGCTCAAGGTCTAACATAGTCTCTTTTGGATGCTGGCAAAATACCAATTGTTTTTGTATAAATGTATTTGTGTTCATTGTGCTTTTTTTATCAAGGATAAAGGAAATGTTATATGTTGTATTATGTGTGTTTCTAGCCATACCTTTGTTTATGTACTTGATGGATTCCAATGCATTTCAAGAAAGATTAATTTTACTTATTTCTCCATGTGATGATTAGAAAAGCTTTTAATGAACACAGTAAACCCCAACTAATTATCGCAATGGCATCTCACTCTAAATAAAATTGTCAGGAAGCAAGCATACAATACATATAATTTTGCAGTTTTTATTAAAATGCATTTATCATTTTTCCCGCTTCAGAATAACTTATCATATTATCTATGATAATTTCACTAATATTTTTCTTTCTGTTTAATATTTAAGTGGAGTTTACAGATATTAAAGTCATAATGCATTAAATGGAAATTATCTTGCATTCTAATTACTTTTCTTTGTGAGGGATGGTAAATAGAATCATCTTGTTATGCTTGTTGTAGATGAAACCACAGAAATATTTAATGAACCACCCTCTGGTGAAAATGCCATGTTTACTTTAAAAAAAAAAAATGCAGCCACATTCCTATCAAATGCAGATAAGTAAAAGTTAGCCAGTCAAATCATCTAGGTTCTCAATGATTTGAAATAATTATAACTGAAATATTGTTCAGTTTATGAGTCCAAAGTACCAACTTTTTGTGATCACTTGTAATCTCAAAAAGGCATGTATTATAAAATTTGGCAATTGCAAAATCCAGAAAATAATTGCATTCAGTCCACACATTGGCTGAGAAGGTGCAGAGTGCTCACTGTAAAATTCAAAATAATGTCACTTTGTATAGTATGGACATTTTAATGAAACATGGGATATCGATACAACTTCTATATTTGAACATATGTAAACATATTTTTCTACTATATAAAAATCTTACTTATTCATATAACTTCAAATATGAGATTGAATCTATATTTCATATTTTGTTAAAATGCACATGCATTATATAGAATGGTGATTAAAACCTATAACCCAGTGATGGGATTCAGCTGGTTTGCACCACTTCGGCAGAACCGGTAGCTAATTTTTTGTTGCCCAGGCCCAGAATGGACTTTCGGAAGCGGCATCCACATAGAGAACCGGTTGTTCACATATTTGAATCCCACCACTGCTATAACTCCAATTATTAAGACCTTTTAAATGACCAGTTTTTAAATGCATCAAGAGCAGTGGCAGAAATGTTTTCTGCTATTTGAACCTATAGGAATTGACTGGTGCCTTCCTCACAGCCTTGATTATTTTTGGCTTTTATGTTTGATATGTGTATATATATGTATACATATATACATATATATATATGTTTGAATGTTAGCTGTTTTTATCTTAGAGTATAAATTAATAAACAAATAATATAAATATAGTGGTATTAATGCCAAAGAAAAGCATATTGTATTTTGATACACAGCTGGAATTCATGTGAAAATTCAAAAAATATTAAACCAATTGATTTTTTTCATCCTTATGAGCAGGACCTTTTCATAGATTGGTAAGATTAGAAAGGGCCATTTTGATGCTTAAATCTACCCACTGCTTTGGTGTAAGAATTAAAACAACCACAACAGATGGCTCTCTAGCTTTGATTGAACACATCCATTAAAGGGATATTCATCACTTCCCCCAGTAATTTGTATTGCTGTCACACTGCTCTTACTATTAGCAAGTTTCTCCTAACTTTCAACTGGGATCTGTCATTGCAGGTGGTCCTTGTTTAACAACCGCTCATTCAGTGACCATTCAGACTTGCAATAAGGCTGTGTATATAGAAAGAGAAATGCTTAAGTTTTGAATAACAGTATTATTTACAGTGAATATAAACTTCTACACTGAATCTAGGGATGCATATTCTTTTGAATGTGCTTTAAAAATGGATTAAATGCTAATTTGATTTTAGTACTGCATGATTTAACTGATACATTTAATTTTAAATGAGAAAAAGTAGGACATGATATGCTAGCTTAAGATAGAACTTTTTCACCAGCAAACTGGAGTGAGATCTTTCTCTCTCTTTCTCATGTGTATGTGTGTGTGTGTGTGTGTGTGTGTGTGTGTGTGTCTGCATGCGTGTCCATGTAAAAGTTCACAATTCTTTTTCATTGCTCAGTGGAACTATATATTCCTAATTGAAAACCCTTCACTTAACCACACATTTAGCGTGGCAAAGGAAGCTCTCCAGGAAGAGAAAATATGAATTATGGTCTTCTGAGGCTGTATCTACAGTTGTAGCTAAAATAGCCCAGCCATGGCTACAGTGCCAATGAATCATGCGGGTTTCACATATTTATTAGAACACATTTAAGCTCAGTCAGCAAATGGGTGGTGAAACTCTGAGCACTCATCAAAATGGAATGCAAGCAACTCTCAGATATACGTACAATTTCTTTTATGCCTCCTCCTACAATCAGGTTTCTCAGAGGACATTTGCTTATTAAATTGTTCCAATCTTGCTTCAATAATGTGTGGCTGATACAAAATACAAAATTAACACTATGATTTATCTCTATCCCATATAAACCTCCCTGTTTTTTAAGAGTGCTCTTCTCCAGAATATGGGAGCAATAAGTTATGTTTAGAAATGCAGGAGATTCTTTTCACTTATGGCATCCTAATTTTAGAAGACTTCCTCAAAGTCAATCCATCCTTGTGTTGGTTTCATTTCAGAGCCAAGCAAAACCAGTATTCATTCAGATCTATAGGTCTCAGTGACAATGGCTGAGTATGTATTTTTTCTTAGGTTAGTTTGTGTTGCATTCATTTGATATTTGATTGCATTCCATTCTGAGATATATTGATACTATGTGGATGATAACTTTTAAAATATCTAATTCTGTACCTAATTTCTTCCTGGGATAATGCTCCAGGGCAGAATAGATGTTTTTCATTCAGAAGAAACTACATTTGCTTCACATCTTTTCCAGGACATAATGTGAATGATTACTGCTGATCATTATGGAAAGATTGCTTTGAAAGAGAACCTTGGCATAATCTGATTGGATTAGGACAATTTCTTAATTTTCTTCTTACTATTTCTGTTGCTCTAAGGTCACCTGGTAATCTTTGGCTTAGTAGGGATTTGAATGAAGGCTTTTTCTATAGCTCCTATTAATTTCAGTGGAGGCTTGCATATTAGAATTTCCCATGTCCCCTGACCCCCATTTCCTTCATATCTTCAAGCAGAAAGAAAATATCAGGTTATGTATTGAATCTTTTTTCTGAAGCTATCTCCTTTAGATCCTATCTTTCTAACATACCTTTCATATAAAAGGGAAAAGTCGTTTTTAAAGGTCACACTTGGCACTGAATAGAAGGCAAAAGGGTACATAATGATGTTAGATAAACAATTGGTTTATAAGTGTTATTTTCTGCCATCCTTGGAAGCCTTCAGCGTGTTGGTTTTAGTGGACAGAGGAATTATCTTAGTGTTCCTGACTATAGGAACATTTTTTTCTATTGAACAATGTTATTCCTGAGGAAATCATCTTAATATAAATTGATATGTACACCAAAAAATGTATGGATTTGTGTCTTCTGAAGGCCAGAAATACTGCAGAAAGAGAGAGCAAAAGAGGCAATAAAAAAGACAATGTCCAGCAATACAGGATTTTTTTTAAAAAAAAATATTTCACTGGGTTTTTAAAAAAAATAAGAACCCTCATTTATATTTTCATATTTTCTTATAAACAAGAAAGAAAACAAGTGATAGTAGGTGATAGAAGACTTTTAGGAGTGTAGATCTGAATTTTTCAAATAGACTTGTAGTACTGAAATAGGCCTGAAGTTGAAGGTAGTTGGTGTGGAAGAAGAGATTATTTTCCAGTGTAGTAACAAATTAGGAAAACCAAGTAGTTAGACAAACAAGGAGAATGGGTTATGGAAGTCATGAAGCCCTCCCCCCCATGGCAGGATGAAGTATTATTGGACAGGTTACACAATAGATTGATACGGTTGTCTTGTAATAATAACTCTTGAAGTGTAACTAATGGGATATTTAGATTGATTTTTATTTAAGTTATATAACATTTTTTAAATATTGGCTGTTTCTCTGTTACAATGAAAGGCCTAATAACTGAATCAAATTGAAATAAAACACATAAACTTTTTGTAGAGATATTAAATAAGGATGATTTTAATTCCTAAGAAACATAAATATAAGCTGTCAGATATACCGTACTAACTTGTAGAAATATGTTGAAAATGCAGCTTTGGTATATTTAGTTTTATCAGGATAGTTCTGAGGAATGCCATTATGACCAACTCATCATAGATTTTAGCTGTATGATCTGGGCACAATAAGTATCTTAACAGTGAATACCACTTATATTCATCCTTATATATTCACCAATTCTGTAGATTTTCATAAATATTTGCAACAATAATGGAACCAAATAATAAAAAATAACACAGAAATCCAGAAGAGATAAAAACCAAACATCAGTCCTACCTCAGGGTAGCCTGTCACTAGCACAGAACAAGATGGTCTTGTTCAAGTTGGGAGGCAGGCCTGAGAACCTTAGGGAAAAGGGTGTCCCAAACATGGAACGATAAATGGTAGATGACAGCTAATATACAAGAAAATTAATTCAATTCAAATGAAAGCTGTCCTTTAATGAAGGTGAAGTAAAATTTGCTATGATTTACAAAGGCTAACCTTTCTGCCGTGGCTGCTTGAGTGACAGATCACCTCACTATTTCAGCCTACTTCTTATTTTTAATAAGAGGATGGGGGTGTCATACTTATGGAATAAGGGTCTTCCAGAAGATAGTAATATCACTGATACACAGAAAATCCCCAGAGTTATATACTGGTCTTCCTAAAGCATGGTCCACAAATAGTGACTTTCACAGAAATAATTTTCTTTTGGAGGCTGGAAATCAGGGTTTAAAAAAAAGTTTTATCTATATTTATTTCTTAAAACTTTGAAAAAAAATCAATGTTTTAAAACCCCTGGCTCAGGATTAAAATGCTGTAGTTTAGGATGATGAAAGCCCACATTATGTAACACTGCAAAGGGTTTCCAGAGAGACTCTGAGTGGTTTCTCCATAAAGCACCAAAGTTGGTTGGAACAGAGCCTTTTTGGGCAATCAGTATTGACTATCAGCTGATATAACTACTAGCGCAATTTAGCAATCAGATTTCAGTAGCTCCCCGTTTGCTATCATGGTAGATGATGCTTGGAGAGAAAACTATGGCAAAGAACTTCCCAATTTCTGTGAGGGAAGCAACACTGGCCAGACTTTTAATATAGATGTACTTTCCTCCTGACTCAAGGATTTCCAATTCTTCTTCAGGTAAAAGACCAGTGTAAAGTGAATCCATATTAGTGATTGGGATGTGATGTGGAAATATTTCCTTATATTCACAATGGCTATGTCTTGCAACTTAATGTGTGATAGCTTTCTATGTCTGTTATTCACTGCTTCTGAAATTTATTTTGATAAATGGTAGATGGCAGGCAAGCAATGATTCCCTTGGTAGGTACCACCAAGAGAGGAGAGAAACTCTTGATGGCAGAGGAGGACCTCACTGATATTTCTTTAGTTTGCCTCATGGTATCTTTCAGTGGCCAGAATGGAGCATCTTCCTAAAACATTTGGGTATTTCAGTATTATAGATGCTTCCATGGATGAACCAAGAGTGAATTTTACATTACAGGTAGTCCTGATTTCGTTTAGGGACCAAAATTACAACAGAACTGAAAAAGTGACTTATGACCATTTCTCACACTTACAACCACTGCAGCATCCCCATGGTCACATGATTAAATTTCAGATGCTTGACAACTGAATCATATTTACAACTTTTACAGTGATCACTTAATAACTGTGGCAAGAAAGGTTGTAAAATGGGTCAAAATTCACTTAACAAATGTTTTACTTAGCAACAGAAATTTTGGGGTCAATTGTGATCCTAAGTCGAGGACTATCTGTTTTTAATAGCTCACTTTAGCCCCAATTCTCTAAATTGTCATAAATTTTGCATCCCTAAAGCAAAATTATATTTTACTATAAGCATTAATTTAAAAAGAAAGTAAAAAAATGTAATAATAACTCCACACCATTCTTTCCTTTTAATACTTAGCAGGCATTGCATTAGATTTACATTGATATTTCTGTTTGTCATGTTGTTATGAATAAGCTGTTCACATTTTCCTCCTTGAAATAGCTTTTTTTTATTGTTGAACTCAACCATGTCTCTAAATAAGCGACAGGCACATACACTTTAGGGATCAAATAATATTTCTTGAGGCTCTGTGTTTGATTCCACCAGAGAGTAACAGTCAGTTCTGTCATTTGATTATCACCTTTGGTAGCAGCATTTTATTTTCCATGAAAAGTTGGCAGGCAAACCTCTCTGAGATATGAAAGGCTCCTTTTGAGAGTGAATGAGGTTTTCTGTTGGCTAAACAAGGTCAGAGCATTATATTTTTTGTTCTTTTCCCTTCTCTCCTACTCCTCATCAGCAAGATAAAACTGGCTAGGGAGAACTAATCTGTCAATCTTTTCCAGGTCTCTTTACACATATTTCTGTTATCTGTTTATAATGCTAGTTGTCATGGCTTTAAAACTCGATTGCGTCACATGACATATTGTGATGTATCGTTTTTTGCTTTTGCGGAACTGGGGTGGGTGTGGCCTGTTTGTGATGCATCCAGCCCATGGGCCGCCAGTTTGACATCCCTGCTTTAAAAGTCTGAGTTGTGGTTGTAGGATCAGGGGCAGCTTTCAAAATTTTGTATAGTGGGTGGTCTTGAATTTACTTAAGGAATAGCCCTTCCTTCTGCCAGGAACAAAAACACAAAGTATAATTTAAAACATTTTTATTAAAAATAAGGAAAATGCCTGAAGCAATTACAAGTGGATAAAATAAATCTCTGAGCACTAGTAAAATCAGTAACTGCACCTTAAACATCAGTATCTCATAAAATCCAATAGGAAAACTGGGTACAGTTGCATAACGGACAGAATCTGAGGCTCAAAAGGGTTAAACAAAATACAAGAAGCAAGCTCCCCTCTGCACAGTTACAATAAACTTTTGATACAAACATTACTAGAGACAATTACCAAAAACAATCAACATATCAGCGGCAATAATATAGATCCCTCCCCAGAAAATAAAGCATAAAATCCTAGTGGTGCATTCTGTTTATTGATCCATATAACACTGTAATTCATTCAAGGGCTACCTACAGTATATAAACTTTGTTTCTCACATCTTTTAACTTTTTAATTAGAGGCTGAGGAGCAATTCAACCTTATTCCTTTGCTTTCTTGTGTTTCCTCTCTTATCCCTGTTCTCAAGAGAATCCAGGTTCGAATTTTGAGAATGGGCGCAGATTTTTCCTCTCCATATCCTCTTAATCCTGTCAATCACTTCAAGTTCTACCTCATCATTTCTTGCACAGATTAGTTCTTTTGACTCCTTTTAGAGCACTCAACTGAGATTGCCCTTTCTTACACTTTATCTGACCTTGCTCACATCTCCAATCTCTCTTCCAGTTACATCTTCCAGCAACCAGTCTATAACCTCTTCCCTTCCACTGTCTTCTTTCTCTCATACATCTCAAAACAAAGCTTTCTAAAAAGAAAAGAGCGGGTCTAAGAACTCCATTTTAGTTTTCCTAGGGTGAAACTCTCTTCTTCCCCCTTCTTATTTGAGTACAGCTTTCCAGAGTAATTGAACCTTTTTTTTCTAGCTAAAAGGAAATGGATGGGGGTGGGGGAGAGGTTCATGCAGGCATGTTCTACTGTGTAAGAAAAAGATGTATCAGATTCTGGAACAAGTGGGAGCTAATTCATTTTTCATTGTTAGACATTTCCTTCCCTCCATTTGGAGATATTTTGATCTTCCTTGTCCAGTCCAAAATAGAGTACAGCCTATCCCCAGTTCTCACTTACTGATGCAGTTAATCATCTAAACAATAGGGCTTACCTTAATAAACTCCCTATCTCAATACACACATACACACTATGATTGGGTGTGTATATACACACACGCAACTATGAAGGAGACTGCTGATCTTCCAGAAAAAAATTACTGTTAATATGTTGATTGTTTAAAAAGTTAGATTCCCTGCAATTTGTTATCAAATTCAAAGGAAAATCTTTTACAGTAGAAGCTGGCAACTTATGTAATAGTCTGTAAGAAGCATATAAAAGAGGACAAATGTGGAATAAAAACAAAGAAAAATATACAGTGAGAAAGAAACCTTCCAGATGACCATCATAAGCATTCAATTGGATGGCTGCATTTTTAAATATTTGTTGAATTTTGTAAGCCTCCCATCGTCATAATAGATTGGGGTGGCCAATAACTTTAATAAATATCTAAGTTAAAAGGACATTGAAAAATAGTTGTTTGGTGGTATTATTAAATGCCAAGCTACATGAATCTGAGGACAAGGAATTCCAGCTTATTATTACCTACCTTGTGTTTGGGTAATCTGTTGACTCTATGCTGGTTGGGATGAGAATAAGTTATTGGAGTAGATTCCAGACTTTTATTTTTGGCCAGATCCAATCTGGATCGGTCACTGGGACTAAAGGTTTAGTTTTCTGAGCTGTCAAACTCATGGTGGAGCCCATCCTCAGGGAACCTCTTCCTTGCCAGAATGTGTGCTTTGGACACACATTTTTAAGTGCAGTATTTATGTGGTGCTTGGTTGTGTATGGCTTTTTAGTTGTTGATTGGGGTGCTGATGGCTGGCTATTATCAGACCCCTTGTCAGTCAACAGGAGTGCTGATTTACCACCAGCCTATCAATTACTTCAAAGGCGAGGGCTAGGCAGCAGAAGCAAATGACAGCCAATGACTTAAAAGCCAGCCATCAACACATCTCGATCAACATCTAAAAAGCCACATAAAACAGACACTATAAATACCACATACAGAATAGCACACACTCTGCTAGAGAGAAGTTCCCTGAAGATGGGCATGAGTCGGAAAGCTCAGAAGACAAAACTTCTGGTCCTGATTGGATCCTGTAACATTATCCTGGGACTTGTATATTTGTCTTCATTTTCTGGTTATTATGTTGTTGGCTGTTGTTTCCTTGTGCTGCCAAGTCCTCGGCTCCTAAGTACCTGATAAGCTGGTGGTAAATCAGGGCTCCTCTTGACTATTTTTTCCTTTGATGTACCCCCCCCCCATCTCTCTTCTTATTTACTCTTTAAGCAAATGGGCAGTGGATGTAGCAGAGTTGACAGGGTGAGGGTGAACATTATTAAAAGCATGTACTGGTCTCTGATGGAGACATGTACATCACTTGTCACTGCCTTATCGCTGATGAGTTAGAAGATCATCTGAACCAATTTACAGGTGTGAAAATGTGCTAAAGTAGGGTTTTACAAATCCACCTGTAACCAATGATAAAATTGACAGTTTAAATCTCCCCTTCTAAGTGATTATTCGTGCAAACAAACTGTGTTTTAGCTTTAAAAATGGAAGGGAGTGAAATATTTGGATGTAAAAGGTCAAGTGGAACAAGGCAGAACTGAAAAGATGAGGATGGGGGAAGATGGGGGGGGAAAAAGGAAGATAAGGAGCCCGAGCAATGTCCCTAGTTCTGTAATTATGGTTAGGATTTGAAACTTGCATGATCCTACATGTAATGATTTTATATCATGGACAATGCAAGCATACACTTGCATAGGCTGGATTGTATGTTATTTGGATAGAAAAATCAGTTCCCAAGGTCTAGGAAAATAGATTAGCAGCTGCTATCAACATGAAGACAAATCATTTTCTGCCTTGTAACACAAGAATGGAATAGCCAGGGGCTTCTAAATTTATTATTCCACTTTCTGAAGAGTCACTGCTTTCTCCTATTAGCCTTGTGAAATTATGAAGAGATGCCATTGGCAGCTCTATATTTTCCTGTACAAGGTACTGCTGGCAGAGCAGGAGGAAACCAAATGGATAGCTATGGGAAAGATTTACAGCTGCTGACTCCACACATAAGTCAACACTGAATAATTAAAAGACTTGTAATTAAAGGCTAATTTAGTATTGATTGTATCCTAGAGCAAGAGGGTAGCAAGCTCTGTGTACTCGGATCCTCAACTGGGAAGCCAAAATGCAGTTATCCTAGATAGCTGACAGCATTGTCTCTGCATTGCCCTCTTTCCCTGCAGTCCAGAAGTGTTTCAACAGATAGATCTATAGGACTATATGTACGGCCAGGGTGAAATATGGGATGTATCCCCTTGGTACTATCAGAGCACAGAAGGTAAATCTCAGGTTCATTCATGTGTAGGCAGTTGAGAAGATGGATCAATGGCTTGTTTTTTGTTTTGTTTTTTTGTATTTCAATAGCCAAAATTTATCAGGAAATCTAGACAATGACTTGATGTAGGTTGGGGATGTGGACAAAAGGGGGATGATTCTAAAATAAAAAAGACAAATTAGGCAAACCTGAAAGACATATTCTATTTATGTCAGTCAGAAGATGACTGTGAACTTCCACCAATAGTCTGCCAAAACATTCTAATATTCTGTCAATATTAGCAATAATGCTAATTAGCAATTATTATAATTAGAAATAATTGCTAATTAGCAATGCACCAGTTCCATTGACTTTCATGCATACTTTGGTCATATGAGAATCTGCTAAGCAAATGACTACAGAAGGAGATATCAAGAAATTAATTCTTACTGAAGAATGCCTGATAGGTTGATAGAATTCATACAATATGATGCTGTGGATTAAGAAGCCATAATTGCTATCTATTTCCCATCAAAACTCAGCACAGGTAGGTTCTGAAGAAAGTACAAAAACCACCCCAATCTTTGGGGTAACATTGTTTGGACTGGAAAAAAATCTAATAGGCTCTATGATTCTGTATGGTATTTAGGAGTTTTATTTTACCACCATGTCAGTGATAACAAAGCAATAACTCTCTTATAACTGGAAATCTCTGAATCAGCCTCACAGAAGGAATATATATCCCAATTGTAAGCAATAGTAAGGAACCAGGGTTTGTAATTGTTTGAAAGGCTTAACTTTTCTGACTGCTTTTAAAATAAATTATAATGATGATGCAGCTATATAATTTTCATTTCTGAATTCTCTTCAATAGGGAGTGGCACCTTAAAGTAAAACAAATGTACATAATTTGATTATAAACCCAATTTCTCTCTTTTTTAAAACATAGAAAACTATCTAATTACAAATTAAAACAGCGCCAGATGAAAAGGTTAACTCATTTTTGTTATTATAGCACAGACTGAAACAAAATGTTTTAAAGAACTTAAATAGCAACAAAAGTTGGACAATGTGTATTTTGTGGGAGGATTTCAGGAGTCACAATTTTGTATAATTGTGAAAAGACTTGTTTCCTGGTCTTTTGACTCCCAGCCTGCAAACATGAATTCTCAGAGCAGTTTCTTATGACTGTCCTTTGTCTTTTGAATAATCAAGATCCTAACCATTAATGGCCTAAAAAGTCAAAGTCAACACTTTGAAATTAGCACATCAATATCTTTTTGTCCTATATTTGTCCATTGTACACTCCTCAAGGTGTAGCTACTAAACAATAGTTATTTCACCTCCCAACTCATGACACTTTTATGACTTTTTTACTGATGCTTTTTTGGAAGGCAAGCATAGTGCCTACCAGTCAACTTTGGGTTCTTGTACAAATTATCCATGACCTTTCCAGATGATTCTCTTGCGATATATTAGAAAATAAACTATTTGGAACCAGGTAAAACATGGTCTCCTCTGAACTTTTACCCTTTCTCCAATATTGTAATGACATTACTGTCTGATTCCAAGACCTTAGTTAGTGAGCCATCAAAAATGCCTCAAAGTCTGTTCTATTTCATTTGCTTTTTCCATTTAAAAAAGTAATGATGGATTTTTCTAGTAGTTACAGTTCTTTTAGTCCACAGGCAAAAAACTTTTACTGCCTTAACCTCTGCTCTGGTACAATGGAAAAATCAACTTCAGCATTTTGCTTTACATCCTTTACATTAAAAATAAATTATAAACTTTTGAATAGTTGTGAGATCTTGATATCTCAGAGTATAAGAATTCCTCCAGAACCTTAAGAGCAGCAGCTTCTCAATGTCATGAACATTCTTTTCCAGAAAGGCAATAATTACTATATAATGCCCAAAGAGAAATTTGAGGTACAATATTATTTGATAGAACTGCTCACAGATAAAACGATTGATGAGAAATTCCTGTAGCCTTAAAATGCCTGTTTGAACTTTGGGACCTAGCACGCAAAATGTAGACATTTATGCAGCATACAACAAAGCCTGAGGATGCCGGCATGTATCTAGAAGAATTTGTAATGCAATTATAGTATATCCATCATCTATTCATCATTGAATCCCAGGATATGACACCATTTGGACAGTCAATATATGTACATCCATGTATGTTTTCTCTTCGAATGTAAGAGTTGTGCAATCTGTACAAAGTTAAATAAATCTGCATAAGTCAACCTCAAAACAGAATAAAACAAAACAAAAAAGAAGAAAACAGAGAGCCTAGACATAAAGAAACTATATTAATGAATCAAGTACTGTTTAAAGTTGAAAGAGTTATACAACTCTTCAAAGAAAATAGTGTAGCACCTTATGATGCTTCTGAACCACTTTCTACCTTTTCTTGTAGAGCTTTCAATTGGTGCTATGACTCCTCTTCCATAGCCCTGGCCAAAAGAGTTCTGCAACATGCACGGATGCCAGTCAGTCTGGGCCCCCTTGACATATGAACTTCCAGACAATTTCAGCATGTATTGTGGAGTTCTGGAGCCTTCATGAATTTCATCCTGTGGTGGAGAAGAAGCTCAAAGGGGGCCTTCCCCCTCAGCACTATCCTGAAGCAGCTGGTGGCCATTCAGATTGCTTCTCTGGGATGAATTAGGTGATCTCTTTTCTTCAGCAAGAATCATGTTCCTTTTGCTTCTAAATCTATAACCATTTAGAAAGGCCTATCAATTGCCTGTACATTAAAATACTCTTTTTATAAAGTTATTGTGTCTCCAATCTCCAATTATGACTTATTTTCTATAACACACTGAAAGCATTCTCACACAAATATACATGTATGCCTCTCTATATAAATTTCCCTCCCCTTTTCAATGAAACGATAAATAAAACTGTATAGAGATAGGGAAACAGAAAGGAGTAACAGCACTAGGAAGGATAGTAAAGACAAATGGGGGAATTGGGTTGAGATAGGGTAAGGGGACAAGGTAACTGGGACAAGAAGGAAGAAAAAAAGAGAGAAAAAGATCAGTTTAAGCATTACAAAAGGATTTGTGTTGTTTAGATAAACTCAGTGATGGATATTCAAAGACTTTTATCAACAGTAAAGCTTAAGAACATTGGCACCTCCTGTTTATTTACTTTCTAGAGTTTCATTGAAGGCAAAGTGGTCCTTCCTTCAATTCAAAGATGATTATTTAGGAGGAAACAAAGTTGTTTTCCTATGAGGTTAATGTAATTGATATACAGTAAACAGTATACACATGAGAGAGGAGGCAAGGAACATTAGTTCTAAGCACCAGATTCTGATAACTTGGAAAGTAAAACTAATGTAGAATAACCAATAGGGCCAGGCCATTTCTTTCCTACTAATCACAGCCTTCAATCATGGATGAAAAATACAGTCAAGGAAGACTTTCCAAGTGCTTCTTGGCTGCCTAGTGACATGGCTTGGTTATGCATGCAAACATAATCCATGGAACAGTTCCCAAAGAATAGGGCTATGTATGTTGTAAAAAACAGAAAAAGAAGTGCTGTGCTGTGGATTAACAGGAAATAGGTTGTATTGCAAGCATCTGGCATGTGGGATCATTTCCAGAATCATTTTTTGGGATCAGAGATTAACTGATATAGAGTCTGTGCTTTGGAAATGATAAAAGCTGACATTGTTCTTCCAATGTAGTATCTTTCCAGGCACATTCTGACAATCAGCTTTCAGGATCTCCAAAGGGACGCAGTGTCTACCTGTAGGGGAAAAATCAGCAGAATTTTCCTCAGCCCTGCTCTATCTGAGATTCTTTTAGTTCTGTGATGAGTCCTTGATTGAGGTTCCTTTAGTTCTGCAGTATGTGAGAGCAATGTGTAGTTCAACTTGTCATTGATATCACAGAAAATGATGCAAAATATGATTCAGTAGCAAAAATGATTAGTTAGACATCTAGTTTTTGTTTATGATTAACTGCAAAGAATGAGCTAAATACCCTACTGTATTTTATTTCAGTATTTTCTGTTTCACCATATACTCTTGTTTACTGGGTCATTGGCTTAAATGAGCAATAAAATTATAATAACATAGAATGTAATGAGAACAAAGCATGTAGGTGGCAATGCCAATGAATATTTGGAATTTAGGTAAAAAAGTACCTGCTGTGGGGTTGTGGTCCATACGTTGGGTAGTTTGTGGGCCCTCCAGGGGCTGTGGAGACCAATCTGACCATAGGCAATGACTTTAGGCAAACTCAGGACTCTAGATATATACATGAATAGAATAATAACTTCATTGTCACTTTGAATGTACACTAATCGGCATACATTAAAATGAAATTTTGTTGCATAACATTAATATAAGTTTTTTGCACTGTGCAAAAATAGTTGCAGCCGCTCTGCACAGTTATTGTGTCAGAATTTGTAACACGTAAGGAGAGTGAGCACGCAGTAATGGCATAATCTGCAGAATAACTCTTTGCTGGGGGAAGCTGGCAGGATATCTCTGCCTGAGCCATCCAGTCAAATAAATTTGAGGATTTAGATTTCCCTGTTATTTATCTACTGGCTTTTCTAGTTTCTAAATGTTAGTGACACAGTATGTCATTTTAGAAAAAATGTTTTAAATTGGTATTGGCTAGCTTCCAGACTGCCTGGTTTCACAGAAAAACTTTGCTTGTCTACTCAGGCATTTAAAGGACTACTCTGAGCCAGCTTACTTTTCAAAGGAATTTAGCTTTAAAACGTTTTATTGTTTTGCTTTATGGTATATTGTTTTAATTATTTTATTAAACTGTTTTATTGTTTTTATATGCACTGCTTTGGAAAAAATAATTATAAATTAAATAGATACATAGGTCAAAAGATGATGGGCATTTAATGGAACTCAGTAGATTCATGAATAGAAAACAGATTTCTGCATGAACATACCTGGGTGAGACACAGCTGAAATTGTCTGAATTTTGTTTATTATATTTATATCTGCTGCAGTAGTCATAACAGTGACAAATTAGTTATCTTGTCATTTAAGGCTATGCAGTTATGAAAAAGTTCTGCATTACATGATGTGTCATAGCTTATGCTACCATAAGCTGAGCCAAAGTTTCTAAAATGGCCTAATATCAAGAATAGGAGTGAACAATCTTTCTCAGATCAGAATGAGTGCTTTGAGTGACATTCTGCTTAATGCCAAAATTCAAATTAAGGATTCTTAAGAAATGGCTGTGCAGCTTGAACACACCTAGTGAAGGGGGGGGCAGTTACTTTGTCCCTCAGTAATTCCTTTAGTTGGGAAACTGTTGTTATCATTAAGGAGTTTTTATTAGTGTTCAAAAGAATCTTTTTTCCTGCAATTTAAGTTCAATATTCTGTGTCTTGCACTCAAGCACTCATGTTGTCTTTTTTCAAGGAAATTTATACCCATTTCCTTTTGTGTTTCCTTTTAAAACTTAGGTCATCCTTATTATCTTTTTTAAAATACACTTCCATTTGTTTGAATCCTTCTTAAAATCTAAAGTCCATTAATTAGGATAGGTCTTTTTCTACTGCAGAACAATCTGGAAATATCACTAATTTTGACTTGAAAGTTATTCTTCTATTGATGCAGTCAGCCTAAAATTGTATTTGTTAGTTTTCTGATGGTGCAGATCTGATGCAAACTCATAATACAAAAATACCGATGAAAAGCACAGTGGGGAGGGGGGGAGGAAGGATAGGAATTTTGGTCCATAATCTCTAGACAATTCAATAAGTAGGCTTTGTTTATTGGAAAACTCCATTTATATGCTTATTAAAATTCAGATGGATTATCTTGTTCGATTGTTAAAATCAATTCAACTTGAATTCCAATATTAAGGTCTCTGTGTCATCTTGGTGTCCTTGGAGATGTATATAACTTGTCAATATGTCATCCACTGACACCAGTTTTGAAGTAATGGAATCCAAAGAAAAATAGCTTGGGAGACTTAAAAAAAAAAAGACCTTGGGCAATCAGCTCTAGGGAAATTGTGTTCCTACACATAAAGAAGTCTACAGCTTTGACCAGTGTTCCTGAGGTTTTCATATTATTTATATTTTTGCATATGATTTCCCTAAATGTGCAGGGTAAAGTAAAGCCCACTTATAGTAAATCTGTTAAACTCAGCCAGAAGACTAGCAATGGAAAATTGATAGATTTGCTTACCCTGCATTTTGTGTGCTTTGATTTGCTACTAATATGTATGTCTAGCATGCACGAAAGCTCTGTGAATGTTTTTATTAGTTAAATTGTTGCACTTTTTTCTAAATAATATGATATTTAAAAGGGTTATTTGCCACAGCCTGCTATTATAATCACCATAATGAAAAAAGTTCTGCTTTTATAACCACAGACTATTGAGCACGCAACAATGCACACAATGCAAAATGACCACTATTAACACAAGAGACTTAAGGATTGTTGACCATTGGCCTATGTCAGAGCCTAATCATGGTCTACCTAATCTCTGGTATGTTTTCAAATTTATTTTTACTCCAACAAAATTCCATTTTACATTTTTACTCTGCCTACATGTTTAGCCTCTTTCTTTGAATGTGGTTTGGTCGTCAGCAGCAAAGATATCTGTGCTGCTCCCATGACAATCAGGGAAAATTGCTTTTTTCTCATTTATGATGAATAGAGGCATGTGAGCACACGAACCTGATTCTATTAGATCTCTGACACTAAGTAAGAAAATGTTTCAAATTAATTCCAAAAGTAGAGGATACACAGTTTGTATCAGAATCAGTTGTTTCAGATATTTTTTTATTTCTCACATTTATACATTATACTTTTGCATTTACAGAGCTTTGGGGGAAAGCCACATCGTCTCTCTCTCTCTCTCTCTCTCTCTCTCTCTCTCTCTCTCTCTCTCTCTCTCTCTCTCTCTCTCTCTCTCTCTCTCTCTCTCTCTCCACACGTGTGTGTGTATAAATTTTAGAACATGGTTCACAGATAGTGGGCTGAAATGGCATCCAAAAAAGAATCTTAAACAACGGCTTATTGTTGTTCTTTAAATCACTGTTGGATTTTTTTTTCAGATTGTGAAGATAAGTCATAAGAATCTTTTCACCATCTGCCGCTTATTTGAGTTAACTTTCTCATTTTTAAATTTTTAACCTTTTATTTTCAGGAAGACTGTAAACTATATTTCATTCCCACATAGGAACATTATTGCTCTATTTTTGTTGCAAGAGCAGGAAATCTAATTTATTATCTTTTATTTGTTTAAATACTTTTTTTCACCACATTACTTGCATACTAATGTATTTCTTTAAAAATCCATCCAGGCAAAGAAATCCTATCTATGCATTCCAACAGAACAAAAAACAAGAATATGTTATGAGGCTTCACTTTGTATTATTACTTTTCAACAGCACTATAAATTTCTGCTAAAGAAAGGTGGGACAGCATTTGGGCAAAAGAAAGAGGATTTGTCTATTATTCCAGATGAGGCCTGAAATGGCTAATAAGAAAATTGTGGCATGTAGTCAAGATATCCCATCTTTTCAATAGTGTGTCACAGTGCAAAGACCATCCATGATTTCAGCTGATAAAAGAAATACAGACATAATTTGAGGGTTTCAGTTCAAAGAGGATATTGCAGAGGAATGAGAACTATTAGAGAGGCTACTTCTCACTTATGGAAATATAGATTTACATGTGGATATAAATACAAATACTTGAAAGGGTACAGAAACTATCCAGTCCACACTGAGCTTTGGATTTGGTCACTTCTAAAATGATTCAATTTTGAATCTAAACAAAGATCTGAAAAGAGGAATTCAATTCTATAATAACATGGTATCTGGGGAAAAAATGCCACTTTTAAAACCCTTCAGGAGAAGGGAATGCAATTTGCAGGCAAATCTGATTTTTCTGAAGAAGGTTTGATGTGATAGAAATTAGTGCAGGGATTCCAAGCTATATCTGAAAACAGTAGCAGGCTTTGTGGAATGTGAATGCATTCTCTACTTACAAAGACAGGTACACATGCATAGGCTGGATTTATACAGACTACAGCTACCAGGCCAATTAAAAATCTATTGGCCATATTTGTTCAACATGCCTGGTTAATTTTAACCCTTAGTTAGCTTTTAGTGGCCTATTAGGCTACTACTACCATATGGCAATAGGAATAATATTTAAACTTATATACTGCCCTGTAGTGCTTTACAGCACTTTCTGAGCAATTTACAAATCTCTGCATGTTCCCCCCAACAATCTGGGTTCTCATTTTATCAACCTCGGGAGGATGGAAGGCTGAGTCAATATTGAGCCAGTCAGGATCGAACTCTAAGCTGTGCGCAGAATTAGCCTGCAATACACCTTGTGACACACAACACAGACAACAAGTGAAGGAATAATTGTAAGATTCAGGAGGTACAATTAGCCCACCATGAATTAACTGGATAACTAAGTATGAGAGCAAGCACAAACCACCAGTAAATTTCTTGACTTCCTCTCTACTGCCTTTTTTCCTACTCCCTTACCAATGATCAGAGGTGGGGAAGGATTGTGATCCAGGAAATGGATATTTTGAAAGATATTGCTTAGATATGGGATAATACTTACCTTTAAGACAAAGAGCAGTATTGAGTTGGCCCTTAAAACCTCCCAATATCTCATTTATTTTTTGCATATAGGACACAATTTTCATACGTTGAATGAAGGTCAGCTGAGGGTTAGTTGGGCAAAATGGGACAATTGTTTTAAGTGACAGTTGCTGAGTCTCTGCCTCCTGAATCTTACAATTATTCCTTGTTGTCTATGTTGTGTGTCACATGGTGTATCCTGCACTCCTAATTATGTGCTTACCTTAAACATTACTTATTTACTTACTTACTTTAAGCATTACATTTTGCTGGTGTTCAAGTAAGATTCATTGACTAAATCTGTTGGCTTAGGAGGGATACCATCTTGTCGTTTGTTCTAAGTGTTCAACTAGTAGCAACAAAGAAAAAACTGGATTGTTTCAGAACATACAATAATTTCTGCTAAACTAGAACAAAAATCTACCAGGTCCAATATCCTCTTTTTTATATATATAATGGCCGACAGGATTCCTCTGGGAAACCCTGACACTGGCTTAAGATTAAGATTTTTGAATGATCTTTGGCAATTTTTTAGTTTAGTTTAGTTTTAGTTTTATTAAATTTATACCCCGCCCTTCTCCCGGAGGACTCAGGGCGGCTTACAGCCAGCTTAAAAACAATAATACAATATAATACAAAATTTAAAAGTAATTAAAAATAGATATTCAATAGGCCGCTTATACTAAAAATTTTGTTAAAACCAATTTAAAATACCCCTAGGCCAGTCCT
>NW_015386166.1:19996-26766 GCF_001527695.2 Protobothrops mucrosquamatus | reverse complement strand
GCAACCACAGCCACTCCATCTTGGAAGGGTTGAGCCTGAGTCTGTTTCTCCCCATCCAGACCCGTACGGCCTCCAGACATCGGGCCATCACGTCAAGGGCATCATTGGGGTGACCTGGGGTGGAAATGTACACTCAGGAAGAGCTGAGTGCAATCATGATCTACACATGCAGTAAGTTGTGATTCCTAAGATGACTCTAAAATCATTCTTCAGGAACCTTTACTCTCTGCTATCTAGTTCATTATACAATGTGCATTTGTGAAATAAAAACTGTCTCATCCCATCCTCACTTGATATCAATGAGAGATTTTCTTCTGAAATCAATAGAGGTTGATTGGCCTCATAAATCACATTGAAAATGATCTCCATGGGTGGTCTCTCCTCTCTCTTTCTCATGTGAAACAAAGAGAAAGATTAAAAGAACAGTATACTGTAACTGAGCACTTATTCTAGCTGGACTGGCTTTTTCAATCCAATTAGAAATTATATTTGCAATGAAATGCTAGAAGTCATTAGTCCAATAATGGGGCCTTAGGGTGCTTTTGTAAGGGGTACTATGAAAAATAAAGAGTCAGTACAAGAGTTTCAAAATAAATTTATCTAGCAACAAACAAACACAAATATCATTAGATTTCTCAGCATGCTGTGATTTAAGAAAAAAACACCTCTTTTCTATTTTTCATTTCCTGTTTCATTGCCCATGACTGAATGCTCACTCTTGAGTCCAAATGCTCCCATTCTCAAATATTCAGAAAATTGGTTTTAAACATTATGATAATTACTGTACTTTATGGAATAGAAGTTTTACCTCAGTTTTCAAGCTCTTCAGTATATTGTCATAGGAAAGCTTTTTCCCAGTTCAATTTTTCATAAGTCTTTTGGTGTGTTTGCAAAGTAGGGCACGTTCAAAAGCAAATGCGTTAAAACAACAGCTGCAAAATCACAACAAATATTAATAAAAAACCATTCATTTTATTTCAGTCACTGCCCAGTAGAAAAGAACATTTAAACTGCAAAATTTTATAGCCCAGCCATAAGAAAGCAAACTGTGCCTGTGAGTAAAGTAACTAAAATATATAAATAGTAATAGCACAAAGTTATTATAAGACTAAAATTACAAAGAGTTACAAGATTAATTATAATTTATTGAGAAAAACTGTATATAGGAATATTAATATTGATACATAATTACATTATAATACCATAATATCATCATTGTTAGCCATTATCTATCCACTGCAGGGTGAAGGCGTCTTCTGCATGTTTCCAACTATATGGTCCTTAGCTTTCTCTTGCCAGTTGGGTCCGCAATACTCGCTGATGTAATCAATTCATCTTGTTTTAGGTCTCTTTTTATCAAGTGGGATCCATTCTATGACTGCCATGGTCCCCCGCCATCAATTCTTCTTGCTATGTGACCAGCCCATATCCATTTCAATTCTTTTATTTTCTTGATGATAACATATACTTTCGTTATCTTGTCTTGTAATGCCAAACATATGTCTTTCCATAGCTCTTTGCACCACTCGTAGCTTTTGTATCGATTGTGAGGTAATGTCCATGTTTCACTGGCATATGTTAGAGCAGGTGGCACACACTAATCGAAAACTTTTCTCTTCAGACATAGGGGAAGGTTGTTTTTGAAAATTATGCTTAGTTTGCCAAATGCCTACCAAACACATTTAACAAGCCATTCAATTTCTTTTATTGTATCATCTTCCATTGAGATCCATTGGCCAAGGTATATGTAGTTATCTATTATGTCTAGTTCTTCTCCAGATATAATCTTTCTTTCTTTCTTTCTTTCTTTCTTTCTTTCTTTCTTTCTTTCTTTCTTTCTTTCTTTCTTTCTTTCTTTCTTTCTTTCTTTCTTTCTTTCTTTCTTTCTTTCTTTCTTTTATCTTTCTACATCTGCCAACCTGCATTGGACCAGTGTGGCAGATTATGGTCTATTCCTTCTACATGCCAATACCATACTTATATCTTATAAAGCAACTATAGTATTATTGAAGGTGGAAGGATTTAGTTACAGTGGCTCTCACAGTGGTGGGATTCAGCCAGTTCGCACCACTTTGGTAGAACCGGTAGCTAATTTTTTGTTGCCCAGGCCCAGCATGGACTTCCGGAAGTGGCATCCACACAGAGAACTGGTTGTTCACGTATCTGAATCCCACCACTGGACTCTCGGCGTACCTTTAGATGACTCGAAAAACCAGGTTAGGGTCAGATCATCATGGAAGAAATAAATGTATCTGTTATTAAGATTTAACACTGACTTGATGGCACATAAGAGCTATTAATCATAACATGTATTACATCATGTGTTATTATTTTTCTTAGAGTGTCCTGAAAGGTTGCAAGTTCCTTTCTCTTGTCACTACAATCAGATAGTTCTTACAGTGATGTTTTGAATGCATAATGCTATGAGAGGTTGTATCAGTTGGCTTGTCAAAGAACCTGACATTGTTTAGGGTTGACAGGGACTACGGTATATGTTTCAAAGTCTGCAAGTTGGCAAGGCAGGCCTAGGCTCTGGATCTCCCATCTCCTGGTTCATCACCTTAACTGTTATACCATGCTGGATCTCTATACATTATAATGTAAAAAATAAAAATAAAATAAAATGTTATATTATAAAGCAACATATACATTGTTAAATATATAAGGTAATGAATTGTATATTGTTGTTAAAAATATACTATTTGTTGATGTAGTGTTCGCATTTTTAATCCTTATACAGTTAATTTTATAAAACACTGTACATAGATATACTGTCACTTACCTCTTACAAATAATAAGAAATTCAACTGAAATTTTATTTACAAAATGTGCATAGCATGTTTTGTTGCTTAGCCTCAGGCTAATATAAAAAATAACTGATTCTATGCAAGAGTGATAAAATGCAGCAACATATGCCAACAAAGCAAATTCTAACATGACCATTTTCAAAAAGAAGCATTTGAAATGCCAAAGAAGATAACTTGATATTACTTTGTCCTGTTTGACTTGAAATTAGATTTTCTGAAAAATGGTTTAGGATTCTACTATAATAACACAATTGATAAAATAGTTTTCACTGATCCTAAGATTACAGTTTCTGTAGTAATCTATCACACCATCTGCTTTGAATTATACTCAAAGATTTATCTTTGACACTGGGTGCTCTTGTTTATCATACTTTTTCACACACTCTCAATTATATGAACTATTAACAGTCAGTCATGAACTGGGTTTTTCATCCCACAAAGCCAATTCAAGCTAGACGGCTCATATGTGAATGGCACCTATATGGGAGAATAGTAATACAGACCAGGGTTGTAGGAACAATAAGGAAGTACCAATAGAAGAGAATAAATGTAGCTCAAGGTTGAACTGTGGGGTCCATGGTGCTCTCTAAGTTAGTTGTTTTCTTGCAGATATTTCATTAACCAAGTAAGTAACATTGTCAGAGCTAGAATGGAATGGAGTTTGGTCTTTGTTTGGTGGTTTGCCCTTCAGCATTGCTGGGAGTGTTCTTGGTGCTAGAAATAACCAATACCCCAATGAACTACCAGCTCAGACGAACTATTAAGCAGTGAACAACAACATAATCAAGGAACCACCAAGGAACCATCATTGCTGCCAGCTGTTTGGTGGTCAGTGGCATGGTTCACAATGGAGCTGAAGCTGGTAACACTTCTGGAGCCTTGTGGTATGATTTGGTGAGTGGAGGCAGCCATTCTGGGGCCAATCTCACTAGGTACCACTGCTAGAGACAATTGTGTGAGGAAATTCTCCAGAAGATATTGCCATACCCAAAGTAGATAATTTGGTTATGTTATTTAGGATTGTTGGTCCCATTAGGTAGACTAGACCATGAAATCCACCCCCCAAGAAGGCTAAAATTATCTTCATTGAAATTGGCTATAATACCAAAATCTTGCAAATCTGATTGTACTTTTTTCTTCCCCCTTATTATATTTCAGTAAATTGGGGAAGTGCTCATGAATGCTATTTCTCTACTTTGGAGTTGTGTTTTATCCCTTGTTAATTTGGTAACAGAGCTTGCATATCTCTGTCAGTGTCATCTTTCTTACTTTCTACAAGGATTCACCTGGATAGCAGTCTAAACCTATAATTGGGAGAGCAAAATGGCTAATCCTGGGCTGATTGAGAGCAAAGTATCAACATTTCCAAAGTAAATTATGAAGACCATCATAGAATCTGCATGTCTTAGATGGGTAATTGTGTCCTTTAAGCACTGGCTATAAGCAAGAAGCATGGAGGTTTTGGGGTAGGGGGTCATTTACACTTAGTATGATGAACCTATAAAATTCTACTCCACTGTCTGGGTTATTGGAACTTATCCATAGCACAAGGATTCCCATTGCAAGATAATGGCATCTTATCTTGCGGATCGATGAGTGAAGTATTATCAATAAAATTGTTATTCAATTTCTCATTTAAATGTGACTATAGTCTTGAAACTTCTCCAACTAGGTGGAAAATGTCTTATATTTACATAGAACATTTTAAATTGCCCTTTATGTTAAATGTACAACAGAGAGTGAAAAATCCATTTAGAACACCTTCTATATAATAAACATCTTTTGCCATTGTATATTATACTTTCTAGAGGGTTTCCTTTTCCTGGCTTAATGCACAAAGCTAAAGGTTTCTGAATCCACCCAAACATAAATTGATCATCTTATTAATCTTTCCTGATTTTTTAAAAAAACTCTATAATAACTAGCATTTGCATGACATAGTGCACTTCTTGTGCAATTCCAAACAATGGAATGATTTATTTTATTTATTTCCTGCCTTTCTCAGTAAACATGAGGAAGCTTATATGAGAATCCACTTCATTTTATCTTACAACCCTTCTATGAAGTAAATGAGAGAAAGAGAAAGAGAGACAGAGACAGGCGGACAGAAAGACAGAATTAAAGTATGTCAGCAAATTTCCATGGCTAAAGGTATTCTGGAACCTTGAACTACTCAGTTTTAGACCAAAAACTTAACAATTATATTTTCTGAAATAAACAAAAGCCCCAAGACCATATTTATCCACTGGCCTGTATTGTCTATATTATTTTTTTCATTCTGTCCTGAAAAATCTCTCCCTCATTTCTACACCTACATAAATGCAACGGAACCTATGTTAAAGGATTTCTGCATATTACATTTCCGTATGAATCAAGAACAGGATGAACATGATATTGGACAGGCCAGAGTTAACAGTGTTAACACCAAATTAACTTCCCCCAAAGTTATTTCCCACAATTTCTCATAGTTGGGTTTCTGAATTTTTGCATCTGCCTTAGTTGCACTGGACAGGAGATGTGTTGTTCATCCCACCATAGTTTCTCCAGGAATCTGCAGCCTCTCCAATTTCATAGATTTACATGCCAAGGGAAATGCTCATGGAGGGTGGAATTTTTCCCATTGGCCTTTTTCTGATCAGATAGTGTGGGTAGCTAGGAGACTGCAAAACCATGCTAAAATTATGACAGAGCCAGTTTGGTGTAGTGCTAGAAACTAGGAGAATATGAGTTCTAGTCCTGCCTTAGGAATGGAAGTTGACTAGGTGATCTTGGGCCAATCCCTCTCTTTCATTCCAGGGTGAAATGTTGAAAGTTCTAAATTGTTATAAATCAAAGGTTACTACTAAATATCCTCATTTATCACCTGCTTGAATCCTGTTACAATGGATTCAGCAGTAAAATTTCATTTTTTTTTATCTTTTTAGTAAAACATTCTTATTTTTGCTGCCATATGTCCTTCGGCCTCAAAACACAAATCAGAGATACAATGTTTGTCATCTAAAAATGTTTCAGTAAACCAGTTGTATTCTGTATTTTTTTAAGTTGCCCAATAATGCCTACAATTTAGCAGTTCTAATAGTTTTGCCCACATACATTTTCTGAGGGGTCTAGGACAGGTTGCTGCCACCAACTCATTCAGTTACATTTTATTATTGGTGAACACATTTTTGTTGAAATTATTGTAACTCTTGTGTTTCTGGATTGACTTTCTTTTATTATTATTGGCCATGGTTCTGTCAAAATTAATTTAACTTTTGTATTTGTTGAATTGTCCCATGACAAGTTGGCCGTAGTGCAATGTCCTGCAGTGAGTTGGCCATGGAGAGTTGTCCTATTCCAATTTTCTGAGAGGGGCATTATACAGCATACACAACATGAACCCTTGTAAACAAAGTAAACAAGGAGTAATAGAAAAATGTTTTACCTTTAAGTTTAGTTATACTGTAATAAAACATTATATATAATTTTTGCAGTTCAAATAGAGATATCTCTTAGCTTTAGTTCAGGTTAGTTTTTCATATATGTAAATGCATAAACTAACTCCCCATTGGCCATTCTTCTGTATTCATTCAGAAGTTGTGCCTGAGCAGAAAATTTCCAAATTTAGTATTTAAAAAGTCCTTTTGGGGAAATTCAGATGTAATTTCACACAGGAGCTTTGTCTATCTGAAATAAAGCTGGCAACTACTGTAACATAAATTGTTACAAAATAAGATTTGTAGAATCTTTACAAGGGCCCTGATCAGTGGTGGGATTCAAATATGTAAATAACCAATTCTCTGTGTGGATGCCGCTTCCGGAAGTCCATTCTGGGCTTGGGCAACAAAAAATTAGCTACCAGTTCTGCCGAAGTGGTGCGAACTGGCCCCGATCACGAAGATAGGAAACAGTGGGGTTGAGAATATTGCTGACATTCTTTGTCTCAGCATTCACAGGGGAACATGAAGGGCATATTGAGAATAT
>NW_015386166.1:0-19896 GCF_001527695.2 Protobothrops mucrosquamatus | reverse complement strand
AGAGAGAGAGAGAGAGAGAGAGAGAGAGAGAGAGAGAGAGAGAGAGAGAGAGAGAATTATTTGTAGAAGTAAGAAGAACATTTGATGATTTTCAAATTAGGTCACTGAGAATAAAATCATAGTAAGAAAAATATAATCTCAGAAGCTTCTTGCTTTGCTTACATTAATATTTATTTGCATTTTGCTACAATGTTTTACTTGACTAAAACAAATGCTACCTGATATAAGTAGCGTTTGACTCATTTTTTATTTTGGAAGAGGGTTTTCTAATACATATTTTAAACAACCATAAATATCTGCACTAGGCTTTTTAAATGCTTCGAAATACATGCTTTCTTTAGTGTTTTGTTAAAATCTGGTGGGAAGTGATGATGTGTTACTGGGTGATAAGCCAATGACTTTGACTTCAGTGATCTTGGAGAAATCTCTGAAATTGCAGTTAAGAATTGGGTATCATTTGCAGGCAATAGGCTATAGGTTGCTGATGCGGAAATATTATATTTCTATTATCTTTCACTCAGTTACATTTTCTTACCTTTTAGACTACTGTAATCTTTAAGAGAAAATATCTTGTTCTCATTTTTCCTTGTTTTACTCATCACCCTCTTGGATTTTAGAAAAGTAAAGCCTATTATAGTTCTCAGTTACATGAAATATAGTTTAATATTAATATTATGTTAACTCTTTTTAAACTGTTAATTATTTTAAGTTATTCCATAGTTTTATATATTGACATCCAAACTACATATAGTAAATCTATATTGAATTGTACCCATTCTTGTCTTTTTAATTTTAATTTTAATCTTAATTTTAATGATATCAGTGTCATCCTTTTATAGTTTGCACTAGTAACAAATCTTAGTAATTTCTTAGAGTATATTGACTAGAATTACCATCACAATGGGGTGGCTATAATGTTATCATTGAATGTTATTTTATGCTGATCCATATCTCAGATGGAAGTATCTTGATATTTTTCTTCCTTCTTATTCAACTGCCTTGAAATATCCCTCTTTGCTTTTTCACTGTAATATGTCTAATATATCCTTAATTCTACTGAATATTTCCTCCACCACTTAAGAGACACTGAGGAGATTAAGTCTCTCAAATGGGAACTTCACTAAGATTGACTTTTGTCTGACCACAGCTGTGTATCCTTTGAATTCCTTCCTGTTGACACTCTTCAAGACTTTTGTTAATGCCTATGACTCAGTGAGGATGTTGCGTCTAGCGCTGTTCCTGATTGATGTTGCTGATTCAATCTTCTGATCACTGAAACCCATCAGTATGTTTCCCCTGCCATTATTTTTTATGATTTCTTCTCTTTTGTTTTCATTTTTCTATTGATTTTTAGGATTACCTATGTATAAGAAATGTTTTAAAAACTTGTTTCAAAATGCTGTAAAGGGAGGAGGCTGTGTAACACTTCTCCCAGTTCTGGAATTAAAAATGAAAATGTCATTGCCTCTTGTCCTGTCTACATTTACAGCTAATTTTATTAACATCACTGATTTAAAGAGAGATAAACTTAATTCTGTTGCCCAAAGTAAAACATAAACTATTCAGTTGCATAAGACTCAATGCTATGCATTGCAACGAAGATAATACAAACAGGGTTTACCATTCTCCCCCCCACATGACCTGGATGACCTGGATGACTCTACTACATACTGACTAAAGCCCATCAGCATTTTCACTAGACTATTGGTAAGGGTGGTTCTTTCTCAAAATTTCCCCAAGATTCTAGAGAATCGTCAAATCAGGAAGGGAAAAATCCCATCCCAGAGATGCACCTCCCATTTGATACTCCACAGGATATTCTCCTAGCTGACTATTATTATTTTTACCAGATTGTATGATTAAATTTTATCTGCATTGTCCTGTGTGGATCAGAAATAAGCACTCAAAATTAAGTGTCTGAGCATGCATCATCCTTCTTGTTTTTCTTTGTGTTTCTGAAATTTATCATGCCATTAATGTTTCTATGATTGACATAGATTGGCTATGCATGCATCTGTCTATATTATTCTGAGAAATGTTTTAATATCTGTCATACATGAGCTATTGTATGAATAGATTGATATGATGCATCTAGTGTATTTAGTAATTAGCAATAACTTCCTTCTGTATAAATTCATGGATAGAGGAAGCAGGAGCCCATCTGCTGGACCAAGTTTGAACTTCTGCATGGAATCAATCACATAATTGGAAGGGATTTCAACCACCTCTAGTCCAATTCCTTTCCATTGCAGGAAAACTGGTACATGGCCAAAGGTCTCTGCTTAAAATCTTCCAACAAAGAAAATGTCATTGATTTCCAAATTGATTTGTTTACATGATGACAATCCTTCCTAAAATTTAGTTGAAATCCCCTTTCCCTGCATCAGACTTGATTAGTACTTTCATGACTGATTGTCAGAAAAATATAGCACTGTAGGTTATAGTGGGAATCCAAAAAAAAATCCTGAAAGAAGGCAGCAAAAAATCATATATTTATTTTTGTATGTATATTTATATGTTTTTTTTAATTTATTTAAAATAATTAAATCAATCTCATCTTATAACCAACTCTGGGCAGCTCCCAGGCAATATGTACATATTGTTGCCAAGAAAGCTACACAAACACAAGGAGTTGAGCTTAATCTTTGGAAGACTTTACTGTGAATGTGTCTTTTAATCATTTTTTTCCTGCAGGCCACATTTGTCCAACTCCTTTAATCTCAGGTCCTGGATCTCAGAATTTCCAGCTGGCACCTATTGACATAATAACTCTTTCTTTATGCAGATGAATACATGAATATTAGAAGGAGATATTCACATGTTTGAGGACTTATCAAGTGAACCGATCTTTTGAAGGTATAAAATACATATTCAACTATATTGCTTTAGAATATAAGCATATTATTCTACAACTAAAAGCATTTTATACAATATTGACCAGTGAATTTAAGGAAGAAAATTGTATTGCTGTTCCTTGATGAATTAATTTTATAGATTATGGATTTTTTTTATGGAAATGATCGATTCTGCAATCCCTTAACTACGTTTGTTTCCGGAGGGGGGGATATTTTTATTACTCCAGGAGGCCTAAGGATACATTATCCATTTAAGTTCCTGTTCTCCTTTTACTTACATGCTTTAGTATATCAAAGTAAATTGTTTCTTTGTTATGTTTTATCTATTGAAACCAACATCCAGTAAATGGGAATATGTTAGAAAATGGAAAATACTTAGTTTGCTGTACTCTCTGGAATGGAAAGCATTGATGATCTAAGGTAAGCTCCATCTCCCTTAGCCTTTTGAAAGGCTTTGAAAATGTGATTCTTCCACCAGTCTTGGAGATCCCATGGGAAGCCTCTGCAGTGATTATACTGTGTTTAGATGGATGCTCTCCCACAGAAAGAGTACAGAGAAGAGCAACAAAGATGATTAGGGGACTGGAGGCTAAAGCATATAAGGAAAGGCTGCTGGAATTGGGTATGTCTAGTTTAATGAAGAGAAGGATGAGGGGGGACATGATAGCAGTGTTCCAATATCTCAGGGGCTGCCACAAAGAAGAGGGAGTCAAGCTATTCTCCTAAGCACCTGAAGGCAGGACAAGAAGCAACAGATGGAAACTAATCAAGGAGAGAAGCAACCTAGAACTAAGGAGAAATTTGCTGACAGTTAGAACAATTAATCAGTGGAACAACCTGCCTCCAGAAGTTTTTAAGAAGAGACTGGACAGCCATTTGTCTGAAATAGTATAGGGTTTCCTTCCTGAGCAGGGGTTGGACTAGATGACCTCCAAGGTCCCTTCCAACTTTATGATGATGATGATGATGATGATGATGATGTCCCAGTATTGGTTTTATTATCTTATTTATCTTATGTGTATTTACTTTTTAAAGTATTTTAATAATTGTGACATTGTTTTAAGTATTAATTGTATGTATTCAGAGTCAAGCTCAGAGACAGGAGGGTATATGAATGTGTTAAACAAACAAACAAACAAACAAATCCCACATCCATTCATAGGACTAGAATTTAACAGATTAACCAACGGGGTTCATTTAACCTCCTAGTCTAAAAACTGGTCTACTCTCTCAACCACAATAAGATTGTGGATGAAGACAGATTTCTTACATGCAGACCTGGAATTCAATAGCACATCTAGAGCCTCTGAGGACTTACTAATCCAGTTATTTCCATAATTTCACTTGGCCTCATTCTAACTGCAACTGGCCCAAGTTCTAACTTTCTTTCTTTCTTTCTTTCTTTCTTTCTTTCTTTCTTTCTTTCTTTCTTTCTTTCTTTCTTTCTTTCTTTCTTTCTTTCTTTCTTTCTTATATTTACATAGCAACCCATCTTAAAAACAACTCCGGGCAGCTTACAATCAATAAAACAGTATAAAACAATATAAAATACATTAAAACAATATACAACAATATAAAACCAACAATAATAGAAATAGAAATAGAAAAACACGGTGCCACCATCATTCTTCACGTGTACCCATATTCTCGTTCCATCCTGACCTCACCCTATCCCAAAGTCTGGGGAAGAGCCTGGTTTTAACTGTTTTAAAGAATGATAGAAGGGTATGGCCTGCTGGATCTTGGGGGTGGGGGGTGAAGAGAGTGTTCCACAGAGAAAGGGCTGCAACAGAAAATGAGCATTTCCAAAGACCCACAAGATGGCAATGTTTAAGGGAAAGGACTTCTAGGGTGCCCATCTTGTCCACTCTGGTGGGACACACAGATGCCCTCAGGGATAGGCATTCTTGCAAATAATCTGGTGCCATTGCAACCAGAATAAAACTGAGAGTCAATGCAGCTCAGCTCATGCAACAGGGGAAGGGGATTGGTTATATGGGGAAACCTGGGGATGGTCAACACTGTGTGTGTTGTGTTCTTTGTCCTAATCTTTGTTCTAATGCACTTCCTTTGTCATCTTTGTCCTAAAACAAGGGTGCCCTATCCATGTAACAAAATCTTATCTACTATTTTCCAATCACAATACCTCTCCAGATGTAATTGTCAGAATGAATAACCTTGAGGAACAGAAAGAATAACTGCAAGCAAGATAACAGTCACATAACAAAAAAATCTGAGTCCAGTACAGAAATGTAATTGGAGAAAGAATCTCAGACACAAGCCTTCCTAGTTCTCATGAAGATAAAGGGAAGGAGGGGGAAAAAAGCATATTCAGACTTGTAGGATTCTGTTACTATAACTTTATGATAAAAGCATTATGAGCTTGTGTGTCATTAGTTTCCACGTTTGGGCTACTTCAGAGATCTGACATCAATAAACCAACAGATAAATCATATCTAACTAATTAAACTAACTGGTAACTTTCTACAAATGGTAT
This sequence comes from Protobothrops mucrosquamatus, assembly GCF_001527695.2. NCBI lineage: Eukaryota > Metazoa > Chordata > Lepidosauria > Squamata > Viperidae > Protobothrops > Protobothrops mucrosquamatus. The sequence goes on along the minus strand of NW_015386166.1, from coordinate 14,544 downwards.
CTTTTTAAAAATGGCAATGGAGATAGGGAGCCTGAGAATATTCTTCTTTTTGTCCCCCAGACTTCAAACCAGAAGCCAGATTATCTGCCTCATATTGGCCCCTAGATTATAGAATAGTCTTGTTAACATTCCAGAAACAGATTAAAATGGACTTCTTCAAAATTATTTTTAACCAGTTGAATAATGTCACTGATATTTTAAATTTATAGGAATGAAATATTGTTTTATGTGTACATCACTGAGAGTCATATGATGGCAATGATGTAAACATCTAATAATAAAGCACCAAGGGAAGTTCCTTGAGCTTCAGGGAGGCACCTGATATGCCTGGCTGGCTGACTGACTGAGAGTTATACAGAGAGACAAGAGCTATGCAAGCTTATTGGTCTTTCTTAAAAGGAAGAAATTTTAGTAATTGGGCAAGGCTCAATTTGCTTTCATTCTGTGGTCAATACCTTGCTCTGCAGTGTTCTGACTTTTAAAATATTTTTTTAATATTTATATAGAAGACCAATATAGACTCAGAAATAGAAAGTCAGCACAAGAAAAGATCAAACCTGACATGGTTTCCTATAATGACCAGCTTCCCAAAGGATCATAAAATTGTGCTCATGAGTAGAATACCATCCAGCCATCCTGTTAAGTTGCATCTCTGACAGTAAGTGATGGGAGAGCATTTTGCTGCACGTTGAAATGACTTGCCTTCCCAAACCTGCTGTCTGTGCATCAAATTGGGGGGAAAAAAACAGCAGAGGCTTGCTTAAAATGAATAGAAATAGGAAACCTCTGAGTTTAAGTCTGCAGTCTGTAGCATATTACAGCTTCAAAGAGAAAAAAGAACAACTAAAATACCATTGTGATGCCTGTATCAACTGCATGTTCTTAATCTCTCATCTTTGGCAAGACGCAAAAGCCTCTTTAGTGAGGAAATGTCAAGTTTGTACTGAGTATTCATTGTAATAAATTATAGCATCAACCTTACATTTTCTTTTGCTTTTTTCTGTGTTTGTGTGAAGATGATAAAAGAGAAGAAAATCCAGCCTTTTTCTATAGCCTTCTCATCTCATGAAAGTGATTCAGGAGATGATACTTGACATCCAAGGAAACACTGCAGCTCAGTTATCTTATGTGATATCAGGCCCCAGTTTTTAAACATTTAAAGGCTACATTCTATGAGCTGTCACCAGGTTTTTATGTTAGTACAATTCCATTGGGTTTAGTTGTGTTAGTGACAATCCAATCCAAATGTTGATGTAGAATCCTAGATTCTGCCTCATGCCTATGCAATCAGGTTTTATTGTGACAAGCTTGGCATTTCCATAGAAGAGCAAGGAATTAACACCTGGCTTTGGAGACACAATGCAGGATCAAAATGTATATTTGGTTCATTTTGCAGAGACATTTCTTATTCTCCTTCTACTCTTCTAATGCTATATCCAGAGACATCTGCCAGAAGGGTGGGAGAGTACTCACACACATACACACAATTTATAGGGCCACCAATCTCTCAAAAATGATTCTGGATGGTGTACAAGTGTTAAAAACAACAGTTATTTAACAAGCATAATATCCAAGGCCAATAACATTAACCAGTATTAGCCAGCACAGCTTGCCTATCCATCTGGTACAAATATTCACAAGAACAACCAGGTCTTCAATTCATTATGAAATGTTAACAAACTCAGAACCATCCTAATCTCTGGAAGGCTGCTGTTCTATAGGAGAGGCAATGCCACAGATAAAGTACAACACAGAGGCACCACAAGGTGGTATTGTTTAATGGAAGAGACCTATAGCATGACCTCTATGTTATATCTACCTAGTAGGATGAGCAGAGGCCATTGGTGGTTCTGCAAATAGGTTGTTTTGTAGCACTTTGAATTGCAACCAAAAGCCCACTAAGAGCCAGTGCAGATTGTGCACCATGATAAGAAACACCATAAACTGCCTGTGCCACTGCATTCTGGACTACTTGCAACTTCTAAATGCTCTTCAAAGTAGCATTTGAAGCATGAAAATGACATTACATCATCCAAACAGAAGGTGACTTAGGCATGAATCATTATGGGCAAGGCCTCCTGGTCCAGGAAGGAGTAGAGTTGTTGCATAAGATGAACCTGTTGAAAGATCTTCCTAGTCTTCAAGCAGGAGTTTGAGTTTTCATCAACTCTAGGGAAATATCCTTCCTATGCAGAGTTAAAATAGAAATTCTCTGAACTGGTTTTGCTAGTCTATACTCCCCCATCCAACATCTATAGTCTCCAGGCCTATAGAAAGAATCTTGATGGCATTATCTGGTCAGTCAGAGCAGTTCTCAACCAGAGGCCTCAGGTAGTTGTTGAATAAAAAAGGGAAGTGAAAACAATTCTAAGACACCCCACAAAGCAGGGGCCTCAGGCTTGATCTGCCAATACTGACTGGAATTGGTCCATTTTCCATCAGTTGAAGCTTCCAAAGGTCCTTCAAGAGTATCTCCATGTAGATCACATTATATTAGTCAGTTCTACAGCTGACTAGAGCATGATTTACTGTGAGTAGAGCCTCATGATGGAGGGAAGAGTGCAACTGATACATAGCTTAGTAAACTGTTACATACATTCAACTCTGAAAGATTCTGTTGATTCAAGCAACAGGTTTCTTGGAATTTTTATAAAAGCCCTTTTGTTTCCACATCTTGTATTTCCATTGAAAATTCATGTTATCTTTTCAGCCAGATGCAACAGGTGTAACTGATCTCGCATTGTATACATTCTGATCACTGTGATCTCATGCTTGTTTTGTGAAACTAATTGTGTTACACTCCATGTCCCTAGTCACCCAAATTTTCCTGGTCAAATTGGGCATAATACAAACTTTACATCTGTATCAGGTAACATTTGGCAAGCAAGATAAGTGTGCTCATTAAGCTAAATGTCACAAAATGTGAAAGTTCAAAGGTTATTCACTCTGATGGATTCATTCTTTACAGTGCATTTCCCCTTTATGTTTAGAAAGTGTCAGTCAGATGGAAATCCCAATAAATCACGTCATCTTCCATTTCCCAATTCAACCCAGACTTTTTAACATGGCTATTTAGAGAATAAATAGTGAATGGCTGATATCTGAAAGCTTGCCAGATAGTTTATACCAAATTATTGTCAAGTGAAGTAGAAAAGCCAAAGGGTTCTATTCTTTTTGCATTAAGCAGAATGTTTGTGGGGAAAAAAAAAATCTATATGACAGCCACAACTGTCATAACAGTTGTGGCTGTCACATACACATGAAAATTGTGGTTCTGACCACAATTTTGATTTCTTTGTCAGCTTTTGCGAACATGCCTGGGCCAAAGTAGGCCTGCATTTATCTTTGAGTGACATGCCAGGGGGTACTTTCCAAAGAATACTTGGAAATTTTGATTTAAATTAAATTGTTATGCAGGCTAGGTCTCATTTATTTAACCATTTTCTTTTTTTGCTCATTAAAAATTACAATATGGGGGCACTTTGGGGAGAGTTCTTCAAATATATATGGCACCGGTGGTGGGATTCAAATATGTGAACAACTGTTCTCTATGTGGATGCTACTTCCTGAAGTCCATTCTGCGCCTGGGCAACAAAAAATTAGCTACTGGTTCTGCCGAACTGGTGTGAACTGGCTGAATCCCACCACTGTATGGCACCCAGAGGAGCATCACTTTATTGGCATCATAAAAAGAATTTGAATCCTCACCTTTTTTCAAAATTACCTATTACCTGTCCTTAAACAAATGGTTTTCAGAAGTCTTATCGATGAAAATAGCAAAGAATAAACAACGCATGTTGCTGTTTCTTCTCTATTCCTATTTATTTTTCTCCCAAGTCTCCTTGAGATTTTACATTCCTTGGAGGCAAACAGCTCTGGATGATGGTAAGAACTCTAATTGCTGTTTATGAGGAAAAAAATAAATAAATTGCATGTTTAAGCAAGCTGACTTAATTTGCATTTCCCAGATCAACATGCTAATCAGAATGCAGCTATTCTTTGGATGACACATACTTGTAATTTTGGCAGTACATTTCTTGCTTCCAAGTATTGCATAAAATGTGCATATATTAGGCGAAGTTGTGTGCAAAACTGCATACTGTATCAAAAACTGCATACAAGCCTGTGTATGTACATTCTGTTCAACAAGAAGCATGTAGCTTTAAAGACATCTTCAAAATCTTACCATCACTTTTAGCCAGTCTGCTAATTTTTGGCTTAACCAATATTACTGAATTGCTATTGTGAAGATCAAATGGAGGTGAATACTTAAGTGCACTGCTTTAGCTCCTTCATGAATGGTGAGATAAACATCTAATAAAGAAAGAAATGAAAATATCAAGTTGTGTCCAAAACTGAATATGTGAGTAAAAATTGCATATAAAAATCAGTGTGCATTTTCATAGGTTCATTTTATGCGGAGAAATTTAAATGATGCAAAAATTGGACTGAACAGCCTTGCAACTGAACACATGTAAAACTGACATAGGTTTGAAATATAGACCCATCTGTCTCTACCTCTACCTACTTACAGTATCAGCAAAAATGAACACTAAGCAAGATATTTAAAGAGCAACAAGCCTAGAGACTCAGTTTGAATTAAACATTTTCGTTCCCCATTACATAACTCATTAACCATTACTCACAAGCTGGGAAAACAATGGAAGACTTGAGCAAAGGCGTTTAAAAATGTCACTCATGGAAGCTCATTTTGTTGCATGTGAGACTATTTTTAAAGACCTACAAAGCACAGAGACATAAAACTGCATATTGTCTGCATCTGGATGCAGAGAGATTTATTGTTGTTGGAGATGTTGGAGAGGGAGGAGAGTGGGGGAATTGGCTTAGTGATGTTTGATGTACTTATCAATCCCTCCCTACAATATGTTCTGATTACCAAATAGTACAGTGTGGCTATTGATGGCTATATGGAAAGGAAGATTAAAAAAAGGAGGAAAACTGATTGGAATTCCACAAATGATATTGCACAAGTTGCAAAGGACAAAGAGGACCCAGAAGCAGTGACACAGATAATTCTGGCCTTTGGAAAGGTGGGAGAGGGGGAGGAGGTGGGATTGAGAGAGGGGGGGCATATGCTCAGTAAATCATGCAAATAAGGTCTCAGCTACAGGGCATTTAACAGGAAAATAGAAGCCCATAGCCAGAGCTATTATGCATTTGTTTTAAACTGGTCACTTCTTCAATAAACTCAGACCCATTTCTAGACAGAAGATTGTCAAGGTGCTCTTACACTTTAGACTTCCAGAGTTGACCATTTGATGTTTGCTGACATCTTTTAAAGATATAATTTAGAGCTCCCACAAAATACCTCTTTATTAGAAGAAAAATCACTGAGATTGTCCCCTACCATCTCCATTGTCCTCACAGGAACCTCTAGCACCCTGGGTTATAGTTTTGCTTTTGTCTTTTGGACTAGGAGGCCATGTTCTTAAACAAAGCACCAAGCTGCACCCATCCCACCACATTTATTGCATCTCCCAGGGTGCCCTTGTGGAGATCAGTTGAGAGCAGATGAGATGGGCTGGGCTAAGAGACAGCAACTGGCCCAAAGTCACTCAGCTAGCTTCCATGCCTAAGGCAGGACTAGAACTCACAGTCTCCTGCTTTTTAAGGCTAAGCCACCACCTTAACTACTACATCCAACTGGCTCTCATTACCTTGAGCTAATTGGGATGCTGGAAAAATGAAATTTCTCCTTATGTTGGCTAGCCCTCTGTTCCTACAAAAGTAAACATATTTTACAGTTGAAAATAATTGTTCCTTTTCCCACTTTTCTCAAGTGTGCTAGAAAGGTTTCCAATTTCTCACCAAACAATTCATTAAAATGTGTGTTCCTAGTTTGTAAAGAGGTTGCCCATTTCTGAACTAGTATGCTCAGAGATGAAACAAAGAAGCAATCAGTCTGATCAAACCTTGCATGGTGAGAGTGTCTCATTTCAATTGGAAAGGAGGAATCTGCCTTGAAAAAAGGTCGATCTCTTGTGTTTGCCACACTGAGCTTTCAACTACCACTTTTCCTGAGAGGATTAGGGATGTGGTGGGGTGGGGTGAAGAATGAAAAACAAGCTCAGTTTGCAGTCTGTATTATTTTTCCATCTAAACAGTCAAGCACACCCTTTTTTTTTTTTTCATAGAGCCCATTAGGAAGAGGAAGCCCAGCCTTTTCCCGTCATGCCTTTTGTGTTCTGTTGTGCATAACATTACAGGTGCTGCTGGAGAAAGGGATATTATTGTAAGAATGGGTCAAAGCCCTGCCCTGGAGGGACTGTGAAGGGAGGGTGAAATAAATGAGTCCTGGGTACTTTTGGATCACCACTGCTTCAGTAGAGAGAGAGAGAGAGAGAGAGAGAGAGAGAGAGAGAGAGAGAGAGAGAGAGAGAGAGAGAGAGAGAGAGAGAGAGAGAGAGAGAGAGAGAGAGAGAGAGAGAAAAGCAAAGAGATTATCAAGGTTTAGCTGGTCCCTCATTAACTCTTGAAGTGTTAAGCAAACGGCACAATTAGCTCTGTGTCATACCTGTTGTACCTATCGGTGGCTTTGCCTTTTGTTCAAATCAAGGAAACGATATAAATGCCTCATTTCATTAGCACATTTAACCCAGAGTTTAAACTGTGCCAATTCTTACCACAAAGCACAATAATTACAATTAATTTATTCTACTATGGAGGAATAATAGCTGCCTCAAATAATAACATCACTGTTTTCTTTTGTCTGTATTTGTTTGTTTAATTGCATAATAACATTGCATTTTAGCTGTAATTCTCAAAATGTGGAAGTTCGCCATCACAGATTTTTCAGTGCTGGCTTGAAGACTGGCCTAGCTCTCAGGCAGGTGGCCCTGGTAAATGGAATTTTAGTTAAATTAAAAGGCAACCAGTTGTGAATAATTTCACATCATATTATCATATTGTTATATCTCATTGTAATTGTCACCTTGGCATTCCGGCTACAGACATTGAAATGCCTTTAGCTTCTCTAGCTTTAGTATCATCACAAAACTTCTCTTTTATTGGTTCATTCAGTAGAGCAAAAGGTAAATTAGAATGGGACATTCTCTCCTACATTGCCCCTCAAAAAAAAACTTTGGAAAGAACAATTTATTAATTATATGAGGAATTTCAACACTGCCTTTTTGGGTTCTGGCCGAGCATCTGCATTCAACAAACTTTTTATATACACTGTATAGAAGCAGTATTCTGGCTGCCAAGGACTATTTACAACTGCTATATATCCATTTAATGAATACAGACTGTCTTAATCAAAGAAGAAAATAAGCAGAAGAATTTGAAAGAAAGATTATTGTAGGAGTAGCTTAATTGATACAATCAGTGTGGACAGGATTCAAATCTTTTTCAATCTTAATGCTAATTAAGTGGAGACTGACTGCAGAATCTGCATAGAAGAAAGGCAGTTCATCCATTTTTACACTATTGGCCAATAATACAAACCAGAAGGGATGCATCATTTCTTACACATATTTTGGAACTGAGCTCCCTATATTCAGTACAAAAACTAATTATTTATTTCAAGAATTTTAGATCATCATTCTAGACAATGTTTGTTCGAGGGGGAACAGAATGATATAACCAACAAAATTTAAATTTCCCATACCATTAAGGGGCTGCCTTTGTTAACATTACAATAAATGTGCTGCTTCAAAATAGCATGTTTAACCTAGTCAGATGCTCCTATTCAGAACATCATATTGATGTTCTGGTGTATGTTATTTATTCATTTTTCATAATGTTTCTAATATCAACAGGGATTTCTTGAAGCTGTATACAACAATAAGGTTTAAAAACAACTGTTAAAGGCAAAACCTAGGAGATAATTATTTCAACCATTCAATAATTGAAAATGTTTAACACTTAATGTCCCCTTCCTAAATGTTGAATGAAATGAGAGCTTTGTTTTCTTTAAGCTTACCATCTTTCTAAATCAGCTTTGATTGGCAGCAGCGCTTGGATTTCAGTTCCAGAAACTGAAACTGAGACTGATGCAGAGGATGTATTAACCTTTGATTTATAGCCTTTCTTCTTACCTTCCACTGAGACGAACTCTGAAAAACTGTTTTGCTTCCGGCACAGATCAGTCAGAACTAAAGTAATGCCAGCCACAGAGAGTTGCAACTAGTTGGAAAGAAAGAAAAAAACCCACATAGAAATGAATAAGGAAGGAAATAATTGCTGAACCAACATTCAATTTGCTGATTCATTTCTGCATCCAAATCTTCATTACAAGTAGAGGTGTGGTGGCTCTGTGGTTTAAAGACCCTGGGAATGGTCTCTGCTCCTGCAGTTCGAGTTTTAGCATTGACTGATTGTTTTAGAAAGAAAATGCAAACAGATACAAAAACAGGATTGAAATGAGATAAGGAGCAAAACAGAACTTGACAGATTTCCTACAGGTTGACTTACAACCATTCATTTAGTGACCATTCGAAGTTACAATGGCACTGAAAAAATGTCTTATGACTGGTAGCTTCCCCATAATCAGGTGATCAGAATTTGGGTGCTTGGCATTCATCATGTATTTATGATGGTTGCCGCATCCCAGGGTCATCCGATCACGATATGTGACCTTCCTGGCCAGTTTCCAACAAATAAAGTCAATGGGGAAAGCCAGGTTCACTTAATAATTGCAGTGGTTTGCTTAACAGTGATGGTGAAAAAAGTCATAAAATTGGGCATAACTCACATAACAGCTGCTTTTCTTAGAAATGGAAATTCTAGTCCCAGTTGTGGTCATAAGTTGAGGATTACTTGTATTCCCCATTTTAAGATTTTTTTTTTTTCAGAGAAAGTGAACTCTGAAGTTGAGGAACCTTAGTGAATTGCAGGTGACACCACAACAGTGTTGCAAACAAATGATATGCCTATTTTCCTCCACCAGATAATTTAAAGGCAGACGTGTAGTAAACTTACTCTGCTCCAGTCTTGTCCTCAGCAAAGACCAAGGACCCAAATCACTTGTGCTGGCTGAGGGAGCCTGCTCCATTGTAAAGCCAGCATCATCTAGAAGTGCTCACAGAATGGAAACCAAAACAAACAAAAGCATTAGTAATATTTCAAATTCTATTTCTCCCTTGGCTACATTAACAATGGAAACCCAGTTGGTAAGATACATGATAGAACAGTCTCCACTGAATGTGAGCCATAACTCCAGAGGGGAAACATGACTTATCTGCATTATGCTGGCCTATAACTGTAATGAAGATTTGATTTGATTTGACTCCCCTACAAAAGACAGGACCAATATCTGGCAAATACTCTTTTTGTAAAGGCTCTGCATAGAACTTGAGAAAGAAACGAACAGATAAGAGCAGCATCCTCACAATGGATGGTGACTGAAAGATAAATAGCTAGCAGGACTTCAAAGCTGTCTGGACTCCCCATCACCTCCCTAACCATCTGACAGTGCCTCAGGCAAGTCAAAAGCTGGCAGGCTGAGTGCCCGTCTCGCAGACTAGATGGCATTCAAACAACATATTCTATTCTCTTGGAGCTGGATGGTTTGTTCGCTGCTTTAGAAATTACATTTCTGAAAGAACTGCTGGAGAGAATGGGAGGGCGAGAGAATGGCAGCAGAGAGAGAGAAGCTTGTAAAACAAAATGGAGCTGTGAATTTCATTGTTATTCTAGCTTTCGAAAATCTTTGATCCTTTCCTTTAACTCTTGCAGGGAGACACCAAAGCGTGAAGAATCTGTTTTGATCTGGCACGTATTGCAGCAAGGAGTGGCAGCCAGTGCACAATTGTGTGTTCATGGCAGCTTTCACATGCTTTGAGGAAGTGTGAAATAACACTTACCTCATCTTTAGCATGAGTCTTGTTCCAGCCTTATCATTAAACCTGCTGTTTCTCACTTTGCCAACAAAGGAGGATGTACAGACTTTGCTATGGATGACTGGAGGTTTTCTTCTCTTCTTTTTTCATTAACCTTTTGTTTCCCAAGGGGTGGTTTTAATTTTTATTTTACAATGTGGCTATTTTGATACACACACACACACACACACACACACACACACACATGTCTTGAGTGTTTTTTGATGCATCCTGTCGGCCCAAATATGGGAGGATGTATCAGCCCTAGATTGGGCTGATACAGGCAAAAGATTTCTTCCTCCCATATTTGGACCCACAGGGTGCATCAAAAAACACTCAAGGTAATTCTCCTCCCCTGTCTCTTCCCTCCCTGATACAGCTGACAAAGTGAGAAAGAGCCTGTGGCCTAGGGGTCAATACAGCTGCCTAACGTGCAAGCAGCCCAGGTTCGAATCTCAGGTAATTAGCTCAAAATAGCTATATATATCAATCAAAGACTACTCTCTCTAGATATAATAGTTGTCTTTTCAAAGCATTTGGAATTGAAATACAATATCTATTGGGCAGACTTCCCCAATCTGGAGCCTGGAGTCAAGTCAGACTACATCCCTTAGAGTTCCAGCCAGCAATACCAATGACCATACTCTTGGAATATTAAGGGAAGACAATGAATGGGGATAAGAGTTCAAAATATGTAAGCTCCATGATCTGTCGGGTTTTTTTTTTTTTTTGTAAACATGAGGCAGGCAATAGAAGGCAATTGAAGCCTTGATTGTCCCAAATATTCACCCTAGTTTTAAGACTCATTGCTCAGAAACATACAGGGAATTTCTACTGACGTTCTCAATAGATTCACTTGTTCTGGCAGAAGGGTCCTATTATGCACCCCATCAACCTAGAAACTCTAGCTGGTGCATCTAAAAGAAGAGCTTTTCTGCCATGGCTTTTGTCCTGTTTCTTGGCAATAGTTCAGATACCTGGAATTTAGTGATTCCTTGGCATGACAGAACAATGAATTTTATTGCCTCAAGAGTTACTATGTTATAATATTTGAATTCAGAAATGGTGACAGATGCAGGACAGCATTCGAGACTGCTTCTATATGTCATTTTTAGAAACTAATATAGAAATACTGTTTATCCTGAAAATCTGCAATTCTTTCTCTCCCTGCCACCCATTTATTTTAAACAATGAAGACAAGCTTGTATATGAGGGGGGAGGGAAGGGGGATGTGTAAGACTAAGTGTGACCTCACCATCTGGTGATTCCTAGCATAATAAAGATGTACTGTTTTGTATATTAAATGGATGGTGTGTGAGTAATTGAAAGGCACCCTGTCAATTAAACTAGAGGCCTGATTTTTTTCTTCTTCTATCATAAACTGGTTGGAAATTAAAAGTATCCTACCAAAGTCAGCACAGTTATTGTGCCAAGATAAATGAGAGAACATGTTATTCCTCTTTCTCTCAAACACATCTTGCAGTCTCTATATTTGAAATGCATTCTATATTGCCCAAGAAGTATTAGATGACAGATATAAACATGCCATTTGTGTTGCCTGCAAGGTTCACCATAGTTCTCACATTGTGTTGGCATTTCTTGACTCTTAGTTCATATATGCAGAAATGCCAATTATTTGGTCAGCCTTGCATGCTTTTGCACTGCTTGGTGATGTAACCAATTGAAGAGAAATAATCGTAATTGTGGACATTCATACAGTATTGACAAGGGATGAGGACCGTTAAAGGAACATGTTTTTTTGCCAATAGATAATGCAGGGACAAGCTTCAAGACCACCAAATGAACAATTCAACATGGTCACTATCCTATTCAAGAATAAGATTAAGAACTCTGCAAGTAGGAATTCATTTGAATCTGTCCTTCTCAGTCATAGCTAAACTTCTAATTGATGGATATCAAGCAATCCTGATGTCAGCACTTAGCACATTCAATCACTGTAGTTTCTGCCCCAAATAATTCCCTTCCACATCTGTATTGGTTAGCTAGATGTGAGCAATGGCACTTTAATCTCTTTAATATCCCCAATGATTTTTTTTATTGAAGAATCAAGTTGCTTATATCCATGCTTAAACTAGCTGGAAAGGAAGATAGTTGAAGAAATCCCTTTCTGGATTTCAATCCTATCCTGTTTTGGCCATGGAGATGTCCTTTCTTGGCTGTGCTTATGAGAGCCCCTGACTGGCAATTATCCCGGCTTCTTCATCCCTTCTTCCCATGCCAGGAAAGCGAGCACTGATTGCTTTCTTTTCCAAGGGCAGAAAACATGTGGCTTCCACTGATAGAGGTTTTGTACAATCCCCACTCCACTGACTTGTACTGAACACTTTTCCATCTGAATCATTCACTGCTGGACCAGAAAACAAAAATAAATGTTTTAATCCTCTGTTGGGAAGGAAAGAAAGGAAGAAATTTGATTTATTCTTCTTGTAATGTAAAGGGGAAATCCCAGAACACTTGTGAATTTTACCTAGTTATAAAACAAAATCACGCTCATCATTTTTTCCAATCAATCAATCAATCAATCAATCAATCAATTTTTATTTTGGTCATAGACCAGCATAAAACTAATAATATAACAGTTGCACTAAAATATAAATAAAAAATCATTTATAGAATAAAATAAGGTAAAAATTGTTAAGATAAAATTGCAAAGTGTAGTTTTTAAAATACAAGAGTTCTATAAAATTACAATTACATTTTATAAAAGCTAATCCAGAAGCTACAAACTAAGACAAATAACTATAAAAAGATGTAAGTAATTATAATTATATTCTTATAAACAGTATAAGAATGTAAGTGTCAACTCTACAAATGAGCATAGCTGCAGCCATTTTCCCTATTCATTTTCGGGAATGGAGGGGGGGGGTTTCCAGGTGCTTTGCTAGTCAAAATAAACTTTTATCCCATGGGAACCAAGGTCATTGGCTACTCCCGAGACTGCAGGCTGGGTGTTGTGTAAAAAGCCTGCCAAGAAGATGTATTGGGGAACGTGGTTGCTTGCATAGCAGTAAGGCTATGTTGACCTATATTAATTCTAATACTTATTGAAGTCCTGCTAGGTTTTGTTGCAATTAAGACCATTCTTTTCCAGCCAATTATAATGAAGAAATAGTCAAATAAAACAGAGTGATATGTGTATATTTAAAAGAATAAGAAGAGGGAGGAGGATAGAAGAAATGGGGTAAAAAGAAAACATACCGAGTTATGGAAGCCTAGTTAAGGCTCAGCACCACTTTATTTGGAGGAGCTATGTTTAATCATAGATCTAACACAGAACCGGACTACATTGTCTGAAATCCCCGGTATGTTATTAGCTAGCAAGAGACTAAGGTGATCCACCTCTGGCCTATCTGGATATTGTGTTACACATGGGGCATAATTTCAATATCCCTTTCACCACAAGGACAGAGCTGCAGCTCTTTTGGTATGTTCTAGAATCTTCCCTCCAAGAAGGTGGAGGTAGGACATTAACAGAGAGCCAGAGTAAAACCTATTCTGTTGTGTTAGTGGACAATATTGTATAGGTAATGAGCAGGCACAACATTTCTTTGTGATTTCATTGAATTAATATAAGATAGAGTCTACCTAAGAATATTTTGTGGGGCCATATCTCTAGCAGGCTATTTTGGCCTGATCAAATCTCTTGAAATGAATTCATTGGGGGAGAATCCATACTGGCTGCATACAAGAGGAATGCAGTTGGTTTATCAGCCAGATTTGGAGGAGGATGTTCCAATTTTGAGTTTTGCTATCATGTCATTAATATAGAAATTAAATAATAAGGGAGCTAGAATACAGCCTTGTTTTACATCCTTATATCTAGGCGCCAAGTCAGAAAGATGTCCTTGGGTGTAGAGTCTTATTTAGATGTAAGTATTGTTATGCAGCATTTTAATGAGTGCTAACAAGAAATTATCAATAGAATATCTAGCCAGTTTCAACCACAGTTTTCTGTGGAGACTCTGTCGAAGGCTGCTTTAAAATTAATAAAAGCCACATACAAAGCCCTCCTAGGTGGGAATATATATTTCTCAATTAGATGTTGTAATATCAAGTACTGACTCATGGCTGATCTCTCTACCCTGAACCCAGTTTGTTTTTCTACAAACCTAATCCTCTTCCAATCAGTCCATTGATTTCCATAAAGATGTCTACTACAGAGCTTATTGATAATTCTTGACAGGCTAATTGGATGATAATTGGAAGGATCCAACCTCTCCCTCCTTTTTAAATATAGGAACAATAATAAAAGTAGTCCATTCAGGAGACATTTTTAAAGAACAATTTATAGTTGTAAACTAGAATTGCTAGAATTCATGCCCACCAGTCAGTGCTTAGTTTAATCAGCTCTGGTCAGGTGAGGTTTCTCCCAGGGGCTTGGCAATTGATGTGATGGAATATAGTCTGGATTCCCAGGAGGAAGGAAATACATTCCAAAAGAACAAGAGATAACTCGGTTCAGGTAGTTTGTGTGAGAGAAAAAGGGTAAAGATTCCCAAATAGTTCTCAGAATATATGCTTTATGAGTGTGGTAGCATGCTTCAGTTTGACAAGATTCTGTCTATAAGTGTGGAACAATAAAGAAATCTGCTTGGAAGAATCACAATGTGTCTTTCTTGGGTTTTGGAACCTAACATTTTTTCAGTTATGAAATTAATTTGGAGATTTCATTTGGGATGAC
>NW_015386165.1:1043662-1072113 GCF_001527695.2 Protobothrops mucrosquamatus | reverse complement strand
TAATACCAAAGAAAATTAAGACAGAGACAATCTAAGTTTCTTTTCAACAGTTTCTGTAGCCCCACTTTGTTCTTACAATGAAACAACTGATTTTTGTTCATTCTAAAGCCAGCACAAACTGATATATGTCTATAAACGTTCTGAATTTCAAAGCAGTCAAAATACAAGGTTGATACTCATCAATGCTACCTATAGTTTTATGTTTGCAAGATAGCATTACTGCAGAACGACTGGAATAGAAAAAAGCCTTGAAGGGATCATGATCAAATCAAGGACACAATACATGAAACTAGCCTGAGGGTTTTCGTACAAGTCAGAAACAACCCCCACCTCTGTGTTGAGATGGGAAGCATGGTTATGAATGTTGAATTTTTAGTTAATACATCTGATTCTCAGTTCCAGAGTCACACCCAGTTCCTGTGCAAATGAGACCACTATTAAGGATAGTAAGGATTCAGGTAATGTGTATATTAGAGAGGACTTTGGAACAGAGCTTTGTAAAAATTTTAAAAGGGATGGATGGATGGATGGATGGATGGATGGATGGATGGATGGATGGATGGACGGACGGACAGACAGACTCACCCTAATATTTTTTTTCTTTGTCTTTTGGGCAAATAGATAAATAATAAATCAGAAGATCAATCACAAATCCTGAACTTCTTTGGATCTCTAAAGCTGTAAAACAGCTTCAAAAAGCTATGCCATCACATGAACAATTTGTGCCCAAACAGGCAATCAGGAAAAACAAATTCTCAGTTTGACATTCATGAGATGGATGTCTCATATTAACATGAGGTGGAATTCTTCCAATTAAATAAATATGATTTCTCAAGTGCATCTACATTCTTCTAAGAACTTCCTGTAGACCAGATGTGATGATCAAAGCACTGATAGACAGTATTTCCTCTCTCCCCGCTCCCCAAATGTTGTGTTGTTACGGGAACCAAGTCAATAAAAGTAACATAACATTTTTTTTGAACTTGTATTCCCTCGCAGTACAAACCTAAATACAAAGCAAAATACAAAGGCATAGTTTCGATGAGGCTTCACTTCACTCCTACCAATTAAAGAGCTATTTTGATATGATAATTCCAGAAGATCATTATATCTAAATGAGATGATTAAACAGAATGAAAATGCATTCTTTGCAAAATATTACCATGGGCCTTAGGGAAGAGAAGTAGGGTTTAATGTTTGATTTTAATTGATTGCTTCTGACTAATAATAAAGTTCTCAAACTACAATGATGTAGGAGAATGTTAACTAAATTACACATAAAATATGTCTACTTGTAAAGTGCAAAGTACTCCCACAGAAGGTGATATAAAGACTGTAATGATTGGCATCATTTGGACATCAAGTAGGCTTATGGCATATGCTCCTACACAATATTCCATAATGCCATATTAGATGAATCATACAACCTCTGAGGAGGAAAATGTAAAAGCTTTTACATGATGTTGAAATTAAGATATAATCCTATAAATTAGCAACTGAAAAGTCTGTTATCCCAGACTTTTCCAAGAGAAAGCCATCTATCATTTGTATGTAAGAAGGGGCGATTCTGTGGCTCAGCGGTTAAGATGTTGGGCTTGTCGTCTGGAAAGCCAGCAGCCCAGGTTCGAGACCTGAGTCCCATATAACAAGCTGAGCTTCTGTTACTTGCCCCAGCTCCTGCCCACCTAGCAATTCGAAAGCTTACAAATGCAAGTAGATAAATAGGTACCACTTTGGTGGGAAGCTAAGAGAGTTCAGTGAGATCACGCTGGCCACATGACCTCAGAAATTACTTAGGACAGCGCTGGCTCTATGGCCTTGAAACAGAGATAAGCACCACCCCCTATAGACAGCAACGACTAGCGGAGTAGAATCTGCAGGGACTCCTTTGCCTTTTTACTTTATTTAAGAGAAAGTTGGTAAAGGCTGGACTATGGAGGCTGACTTTCACATTTGGAAGCTCTTGCTATCCTGCCATTCTTCCACAGTTCCTATTGGTTACCCATCTCATTACTGCATTAATGAAGCACAAACCTCAGTTGCTCTGAGAACTCACCCTAAGCCCGTGGTGGCGAACCTATGGCACGCGTGCCACAGGTGGCACGCAGAGGAGTGGGGCAATGGTGCGTGTGCCCACAGAGAGGGCTCTCTGTGGGCACACGCACCATTGCCCCACTCCTAGGACTTCAGCTGGGTTTTGTAAAACCTTTTCGCTTTAGGCCTCCGCCGCCATGTGCAAAAAAAAATGGTTCAATCAATCAATCAATCAATCAATTTCAACTCGCGGGGAAAAAAATCTCTCGCAAAGTTGGAATTGATTGATTGAACTTTTTAGTCCCACCCAGTCTGCCGTTACCACTGTAGCCACGCCCACCCAATTGGCCACACCCACCCAATGGGCCATGCCCACCTGGCACCCGACGATACATAAGTGGGTTTTGGGTTGCAGTTTGGGCACTCAGTCTCTAAAAGGTTTGCCATCACTGCCCTAAGTCTTTTGTGTTTGACAACGATTTTAATCGACCTGGCTGACTTTAATCAATCTTCACAGCTGGTGTGTCTGGGTCACTCTGTGAACCCCGACAATTGCCTGACAATGCTAACTTGAGGCCACCTCCAAATAAAATTGAGTTTTCTGAAACATCTGGGATCAGCAACAAACTCTGACAAGATACAGTAAGTGACACTTTATTAGAAATGCATGGAATTTAAAGTCCATATGAGCATTTTTTGTATTCACGAGCACTGTCATGCTGCACTCTAAAATATACTGAGAATTACATATGAAGAGTTCTTTTCTGCCACTGTTGTACATTCAAAGTGATAGTGTGATTACTAGGCACAAAGAAATTGAAAGCTGTACCGTCAAATAAGCTCTTGAAAGAGGACTAGGAAAACACCTTGTGATGGGGCTTCCAAAACGAGATGCCAATTTCTATCTACAACTCTTGACTCAAAAGCCTTTGAACATCATTATCCATGCAATCTGATGGGTGGGGAACAATCAAGTGAACATAACAAACAGCAATACAGCTGAGTTATAAGTCAGCTATCTTCCATTTAGCAAAAAAAAAAAAACCCACCACCTTTCTCTTTCTGAATGACAGCATTAAAAACTACAGCTAGAATGTACTTTGAGGGCAGCAGTTCTCTCTCTCAGCATTTTTTAACCTCAATTGTGGAATGTGTTTCATAGATGATTTATATCTAACTCATGTTGAGTTTTCTAAAAACATATGCTTGGAAAATTATAATCCTTTCTGGAAGATTTCAAATGTATACATCAAACTGGGGTGAACCAAAGAAATATTTTGATTGTGTGTATATGCGTGTATAATAACTGCCATTTGAATATAGCTCTTATTAGAAAATTTAATAGGCAGTTTTCATTTTGGGCAGCAGTATTTTATGGTTACATTATATATATTTATTCAGGATTCATACTGACAGTAATTCACACAAGAATTAAGTTTGTTAACATATTATCATGTTAAACAATTCTATTAATTCACTTCTGAATTATGTACACTTTCCTTTTCATTTTAGAAGGAGAAAGGGGGAGGGGAGGGGGAGGAGAAGACAGACAGACGGACGGACGGAAGGAAGGAAGGAAGGAAGGAAGGAAGGAAGGAAGGAAGAAAGAAAGAAAGAAAGAAAGAAAGAAAGAAAGAAAGAAAGAAAGAAAGAAAGAAAGAAAGAAAGAAAGAAAGAAAGAAAGAAAGAAAGAAAGAAAGAAAGAAAGAAAGACTGCAGCCTTTGGAGGGTTTGAGGGGAATAAGCAGTATTGTTCATTAAAAATAGGAAGTGAAATGGATCTAACTCCACAAGTGTAATTAATTACATCTAGAGTGCTGCTGGCAGAAGACAAGGGATGATCTCAATCAAACACGAGTATGAGCTGCTATTAAGGCCCACCTCGTGGCAATTCGTGCGGCAAAGTGTAAATACTTCTCCGTACTAATTACATCTGCAGATAACTCACCAGTGATCCTCTTTAACATGAGTCATCTCCTCCTGGGGAAGGAGGAGACTGAAGTCCACCTGAAGGGGCGCACTGAAGAATTTGCGGTTTTTCTGGAAGAGAAAATTGCTCGACTTCATTTCCAATTAGATGCCAGCATGGTTGCTGGTCCAGCGGAGGCCCCTGGGGCAGGTTCTTGCCCTCATATCTGGGAATAGTTTGATCCTGTTGCTCCTGAGGAAGTGTACAGGATCCTAGAGTATGCACGCAAGCACCTGTGTTTAGACC
Source organism: Protobothrops mucrosquamatus (assembly GCF_001527695.2). Lineage (NCBI taxonomy): Eukaryota > Metazoa > Chordata > Lepidosauria > Squamata > Viperidae > Protobothrops > Protobothrops mucrosquamatus. The sequence continues at coordinate 1,067,864 of NW_015386165.1, read as the reverse complement.
CATGCCCCTCCTGGCTTGTGAAAGCTTCCTAGGAGGTGACATGTGAGTAGACTCTGGGGGTGATTAATGCTTCCTTACAGGAGGGGATAGTGCCCCAGCACTTTAAAGAGGCTGTGGTCCGTCCTCTTCTGAAGAGGCCATCACTGTATTCCACCTGTTGGATAATTTCCGACCTATCTGCAATCTTCCTTTTTTGGGGAAGGTTGTTGAGAAAGTGGTTGTTCAGCAGCTCCAGAGGTTTCTGGATGAAACGGATTGTCTAAACCCCTACCAGTCAGGATTAATGCCTGGATACAGGACAAAAAATGAACCTTGGCATTTGGCTCTGGGTTTGGGGTTCTTTGGTCCATGGAGAATTGCCACCTTTGGTCTTGGATGGGGTGGCACTGCCACAAACAGACCTAGGGTGTAATCTGGGGGTTCTCCTGGACTCACAACTCCTACTTGAAGAGCAGAAGGCAGTCATGGCCAAGAGGTAGTGTGCCAGTCCCTACTCACAGTCATTCATGCCTTAGTTACCTCCTGTGTTGACACTGCAATGCACTCAACATAGGGCTGCCCTTGAAAAGTATCCGGAAGCTCCAGTTGGTGCAAAATCCAGTGGCCCACATGGTTTGTGAAGACCTCAGTGTGTACAAGTGATATCTCTCCTGCAGGAGCTGCATTGGTTGTCAATTTGCTTCTAGGTGCAATTCAAGGTGCTGGTTGTCACCTTTAAAGCCCTTCATGGCTTGGGACCAAGTTATCTGAGGGACCGTCTCTTGTTGGTCACATCCACCTGACCATTACAGCAGGGAGGCAAGGAATATTGCGGAACCCATCCCCTAAGGAGATTTATCTGGCAGGACCCAGAAGAAGGCCCTTCTCCATGATGGCTCCCCACAGTTTGACACCCCGACCTATACTGTGCATGTGCATTTGGCTTCTCTTGCCTAAATGTAGAACCTTACTTTTTTCACCATTGAATTTCATTTTGTTAGATAGTGCCCAGTGTTTAAGTCTGTCAAGATTCTTCTGTATCTTAAGCCTATCTTCTGGAGTGTTGGCTATTCCTGCCAGCTTGGTGTCATCTGCAAATTTGATGAATTCCCCATCTATCCTCTCATCCAAATTGTTGATGAAGATGTTGAAGAGCACTGGGCCAGAACAGAGCCCTGGGGCATCCCACTACACACTTCCCTTCATGTAGATGCGGTTCCATTGAGGACCACTCGCTGAGTACAGCCGGTCAGCCAGCTACAAATCCATCTGGTGGTGATGCTGTCTAACCCGCATTTTTCTATCTTATCAAGTAGTAGGTTGTGATCTACTTTATCAAATGCCTTACTGAAGTCCAAGTAAATTATATCCACAGCATTCCTCTGGTCCACTAATTTAAGCGAAATGTTTCACTCTTTACATGGACTCAGTGAAGATTATTTTTCCTTGTTGCCATTAGCATCAGACAAGTTAGAAATCTTTTCACCATTAACTAGCCGTGGCTAATACAATGGAAAAGAGAAAAATCATAGGAAATTATTGCTCCTCTGCCTTGCACTTGGAATATATATATAGATTTGGCTAGCCTAGATCAAAGAAGACCATACTACATTGGAGTAAATTTAGCCAAGAACTATCAAGATGATGTGAAGCCTAGATATCAAGCCTTTTGAAGGACAATTAAAGGATCTCAACACTCTTCACCTGCAGAAGAATCAACTGAGACACAAAGGTTCAAACAGAAGAGAGAGATGACTGATTTTCTATTGTATCAGACAGCAGAACCAGAGTTTGTTGTAATACTACTAGGAAGAAAGTTCAGGCTAGACATTAGGAGGAACATCCTGACATCAAGTAGTGGCTGACATCAAGTACTGAGTTCACCCTCAATGGAAGTCTTCCAACAGAGGCTAAAGAGTCATCTGTAAGTGGATGCTGTGCTTAGCAGTATGTTAGATGACTCCTTCAACTCTGTGATTCTATGAAAAGTGGATAGTGCTGCTGAAAAGTATAAAAAGAGCATACAAGGGCCACAATCTCTTTTAAAGCAGTGTGGATTCCTGGGAGAAAACTAACATCTAGACAGGATTAAGATACCAAAGCAGTCAGCAGATCCATGATCTATGTCAGTGATGGCAAACCTTTTAGAGACCGAGTGCCCAAACTGCAACCCAAAACCCACTTATGCATCGTCAGGTGCCGGGTGGGCGTGGCTATGGTGGTAACAGCAGACTGGGTGGGACTAAAAAGTTCAATCAATCAATTCCAACTTTGCAAGATCTTTTTTTTCCTGTGAGAAGTTGAAATTGACTGATTGATTGAACCTTTTTTTTTTGTACACGGCGGCGGAGGCCTAAAGCAAAAAGGTTTTATAAAACCCAGCTGAAGGCCTAGGACCGGGGCGACGGCGCGCGTGCCCACAGAGAGGGCTCTGAGTGCCGCCTCTGGCACCCGTGCCATAGGTTCGCCAACACTGATCTATGTAGATTGAATCTACATAAACTGTATACATGCCTTATTTCTTTATTTTGGTTACTGATTAGCATAACACTAACAAGAATGTGGTTTATGATTTGCAATTTTCTCCCTAGAAATAAAGCTTGTGCTTTATTAAATGCTAATAAGTTACATTTCATATCATTAGGCTTATTGAAAAGAAAATATAAATGTTAAACACATTTACTGGAAAGTAATTCAGAGATATCTCAATCCTAAACACATTTAATAGAAAACAATTCATAGAGATACTACTAGGATTTTTCTGCAGTCAGCATTTTAGTTATCCTGATCATTAACAACTTTCTAAATAGAAAGAATAATAATAACATGGTTGTAGACTTTCATGGCCAGAGTCAATTAAAAGATAATGAGTATTTGGACTGCCTCTTGAGTTGAAATGAATCACTCAGTAGCACAATTCTCTGCTGTTCCCGATTGTTGTTTGATCTTTCATTCAAACTACTCTCACTAGATTGTATCAAGTCAGAGAAAGATGTTTGGTCCCAACTGGTTCTTCATCCAGGCAAATTTTCAATTGAGGAAATTTAGAAAGAAGCTATTTTCTGATTAGCTTGTCTTTGAGAAGATGATTGCTAAGCATTTCTCCAAGCAAGGCTGCTGTAAATTCCCTTTCGTAATTAATTAAGGTCTGTTTGTTATTAGTATAGCATAAAGCCAGGATTTAGGGTTTGTTAACCTTCAGACCCTCTTCCTTGTTAAAGCTGTTAGAAAGTTGATGAATTTCAATGGCTTCTCTATGCAGCCATATGTAATATTATAATTGATATTAGTATGATTATCATATTACCATGAATAATTTCATGTGTTTGCAAATCAGGACCAACGATCTTTCACTGATTGCCACAAAATGATCCAATTAGTTCAAATGAAAGAGCCAGAACAGAACAGCTGAGAATTGTATTCCTCAGAGGGTCACTTCACTTCTGAAGATACTGGTCACAACTGTGGATGAAATATCAAAATACCAGAAAACTAACCTGGAGCCAATTAGTCTGAAAATTTATCACCATTTAATAAGAAAAAAACAGTTTATCCAAAAAATATAATTAAGACTAGTAATATGTTTTCTCTTTGGATAATATTCTCTAAGGGAGGGCACTTATAAATATATATTAATATACTGAGTACATATATGCATACAGAATTATTAAATCATATTTCTCTAATTAAACAACACCTGTAGACATCTATAAACAATCTTTATGTGTAATACTTTAATTGTTCCAGAAAAGTACTTTCCTATCACCTAAACTCTTATGGCAAGAAATTCTAGAAAAAAGACATTCAAAATTGGATTCAACAAAAATTAATTCTCATTTTGAGGCAAACAAACAAACTTTCCTAAAACAATATGTAAAATGAGAGAGAGAGAGAGAGAGAGAGAGAGAGATTTAAATTGAATCCAATGCTTCATTTCTAGTTAACTAAACCTTCCCCCCCCTCTTCATGCAAAGAGAAAAAGAGCAGATTCTTTAAATATATTCTTCCATCTAGAATACCATTCTTTCAAAAAACTATATGCTTACTTCATGAATCATTTTCACAGATGACAAATGATGCTGGGCATAGAATGCAATTCATTCAAAGCATTTTAGACTTTGTTATGTGAATATTAATTCGTGAAATTGTTGTCTCAATAAATCAATTAAGGTCATGCAAAAAATAGAAAATAAAAGTAAAATGCCAAAAACATACTAAAATGGAATACAAGTAGGTCTTTTGCTGCCTGCAATTAGATAAAGAATAGTCTCCCACCAGCTTTTCCATCTGGCAATATAAACACTGGCTAAGATAATCCAACACTGTTGATATATTTACATTAATTTACAAATTACATTTCAGTTTAGTATGGAACACATTGCATAAATCAAAGGATAACACAAATTAATTACAGAGAAAACCTTGCTCTGTCACTCCCCCCCCCCCCCACAAAATAAGCACCACATAATGCCTGGCCATATGGTCTTATCATTCTCTTAGCTAATTATCTACAAATCTTTGTACCAATTTTACAGCCACTGGTTATTACTAACTGGTTTAAAATTCCTCCAGAGAACTCTTTTTTTCCTTCAACATTTTTTACATTTTAATCCAATGACTAAAGATATATTATTAATAATATTCAATTACTTGATTTGCAAAAGATCTAGTCGTATGTAAAAAACGAGGGTGTTTTTTTTATTTTCACTTGCTGAATTGAACATATTTATTTATTCTAACTTCAAAGCTCAGCTCATTCCCAATTCATTCACAGCCTCTCCAAACCAAGATACCTTATTACTTAAACCTTCTTATCCAACACTTGGAAAGCATATTACAGAATGTTTTTTTTTCCTTGCTCATTTATTGCATCTCATTCTCGGCCTTGAATTGATATCAAGAACTTCTCAGAATTTTAGATACTGGATTGAGGGCATTCAGGAAATAGTTTTGCACTTTCTCAGCCATCTGGGTCCTGTTTTATGAAAATCCAATTAGAAAAAACACGGAATTTGATTGAAATGAAAACATAAATGAATATTTAAATAAGACCCCTAGCTTGATTTCTTTATGTTGTCTCCCTTATAGCATAAATCTAAAAATAAAACCAGCAATGGTATGCTGAACATTTGTTAAAATAAATATTGATAAAAGATAAAATGGCCTGGTTTTTGAATGTTATGCCTCATTACGGCTCTACAATGAAATGTTTAAACCCCTCTCTATGTGCATCATTCTTGAGATTTGTTTGTTTATATTTCACATTTCTAAAACCCTCCCATCGCCTTCAAAGAGGGCTCTATCCTGCGGGAACAACTGAAATTTGGCATAAAATAAAATCTCTTGTTCTTCCAATACTGAAAGCACTTGCTACTTCCAATATGGAGAGGGTGTAGGACATGAAAACTCTTTTATTCTTAGAGTACATCTGTTTTATACCCCAAACTTGCTGCTGTCATACTAGGGGAGAAAGTGGGAGGGGAAAGTGATGCAAACCAGTCAGGGAAATTTATATATTTCATGAAGGATATGAAAAAAAATGTTTCAACAAAAGGCAAAAGAAGGGGAGGAACATTCAAAAGTTGGAGACTCGCATTGAAAACCACGGTAATCTGGAAGCAGATTTCAATGATCTGCAAGAAGCATGAACTCTGTAGATATAAATTCACATGTACACATGCATATACATTTGCATATGGAAGAAAAGTCATGATCATAACTGTTTTTTCTTGCATTTACTCATTTGTTTAAACAATCCTGTCAGTTTTATAATCTAATAGAGCAACAGTTTAATACATATTGCATCCTCCCTCTGCTCCTCCAGTAACCAGTAAGAGCAGACTCTGTAAGCTTCATTTGCTATATCAAATGTAGCAATGCTTGAGCCTTTAGGGATAAACCCATCAATACAATTGTAACTATATTTCTTGAAAAGACCGCACATTTAGCCATAAGGCACAAATTATTACTTTACATTTGACCATGTTTGTCTTGCAGCAATGTCATTTTTATGCTCCATTTCAAATGCACTCTGACAATCTAGCTTGCTATTATGCTTTCATTCGGTTATTGATGTGACCCTATTTTACTTAACACAATCCTGTTTATTTTCATTATTACTTTTTTTCCCCGTGGAATCACTCAGTTCCTAATTTGGCTAGCATCAGTGTCTACTGCTGTTCCTCTGATTTATGAGTTTGCTAATTTGTAGCTTTGTGAGTGAAAAAGAAAAATATTCCTTGACATAAATAGCTTGAAAGTCCTTAATATCTCTTGATCAATTTACTCATTAATTTACAGAAAAGGGATAACTTTAAAAAAGGATCATGACTTGTCATCGTCCAGTATCAAAGACTGGCTGTCAGGTTTTAATTCCACAATAAACACAACATTAATGCGAAAATGTTCTTATCTTTACATGCTCAAAACACTTGTACACTTGCCCTGCAATTGCAGCTGAATAAGCTTCTTCGATTTTGCAGACAGTTAATTCTGTAGTAATTTTCAAGGAAGTTTGTGAAAAATGCTATAGGAACTTGAATTGTTGCCATAAAATGCTAGATAACATATCCTGTGTTGATTACTCAGCCACCATGAACTAAGTAATCACATTCAAGAATGAGTAGAATAACAATGGATTCTGAGCATAAAACACTTTTTGGCAAAACACAATAAGAACCAATCTTTTTCTTATTATTACAAATAGTTTTATAGTAATGCATGGAGAGAGACTCCATTTGGTACAGTGGTTAAAGCATGGACTAAAGCAGGGGTGTCAAACTCAATTTCACTGAGGGCCACATCAGCATTGCAGTTGCCCTTTGGAGGCAGGGTGGGTGTGGCCAGGGTGGGTGCGGCCTACTGGCTGGGCATGGAGGGAGTGGGTGTGGCCTACTGGGTGGGCATGGCCAGCTTTATATCGTGCGTCAATGGTGCCTGTGGGGGCCTGGGCAGGAGTGGGACAGATCTGAGGGTCTGTGGCAGAAGGGGGTGGGACCAGGGCAAGTGCCACGGCATGGTCCACTGGAGGAGCCTCACTGTTCCTCTCAGGCCATGTGGGGGGGGCTGGATGGTGGTGCGGGCTGCCTGAAGCCCTGGGCAGCAGAGGTCAAATGGCCAGCTTGGCTCTCGAGCACCCATGGCACCAAGCCCAGCCCCACTTCCCAAGGGGGTGCCCAGCTACACTTACCTCTTCCTCAAGGCTGCTGCTGCTGTGCTTGCTCTCCTTAGTCAGGTTGTTCATGATGGGTACCAGGGCAAAGTCAGAGAGAGACTGAATGCGTTTCAGCATAGATGGCCACCACAAAATTGTACATTGGCTCCCGGCCGTCCAGCCTGGGCCAGGGCCAAGGCAGTGGGGGTCGTTCCCTCACTGTTTCCAGGATGGTTTTGTGGGCCACATGAAACCACTTCGCGGGCCGCATCCGGCCCCCGGGTCTTGTGTTTGACATGTCTGGACTAAAGCATCCAAATTTTGATCACATGACCGTGGGGATGCTGCAAGGGTCATAAGTGCCATTGTGACTTTGAACAGTCACTAAACAGATGGCTGTAAGTCAGGACTACTAGTAAACACCTACCTATTCAGCTGGGTTTTCATAGAAGTACTTAACAGTACTTGGACTGTGCTACTTCAGACTATAGGAGGTGTGCTTGTGATATTTACAGGATCATCTTTCTCCCATTGTCTCTGCCTGTTAGCGTTTTAAAAGGCATCAAAGACATGGGCTTTCCCCAGATATTTGACTGGAGGAATGGCAAGCTCTGCTGATTAATACTCTTTTTATCAAGTGGGTTTGTGTTTGAGATCTGGGTACTATAGTTGTGGTTAAAGTGTTCTTTTTAACAACTTCTGTACAGTTACTTCTGTGAAGTGCATGGCCATGTAAAATTGTTTAATAAAATAAAAAAAAATACCAAGGGTTCTACACAAAATATTTTTCCATATTAAAAATAGTAATAAATCTTTCCCTCAAAGGGGTGGAATTTTATTTTAGCTTAGAGATGAATATGTTTATGTGAGGCTACAAACAGAATCTGAAATGAAAACACCCATGACTTGTTATCATCTGTATCTAAAGGTATGCACTTTCTTGTTTTCTCCTTATTACAATCAAAATGAAAGTCTTTCTGCAAAAATGAACTCTTAGTTGACACGAATGACAGATTTAATGTAGTATCATGATACATTTTTGAAGACTTCCAGGTATTTTCTTCAGCAAGTTCGCTTACAGAAACATACATTGCTCTGGAGTATCATTTTTCCCTTAGTAATTCTGTATTCTGCAGAACCAGTTAACACTGCAAGCTTTATTTAATTAAAGACAGATGTTCACTTCCACCGACACAGTTAGGTAATAGCAATGCATTCCACTAATTTACTTTTAAATAAAACACAACTCTTACTTGGTCCTGAAAAAAAATGAAATGTGAAAAGACTCTCTCCATTCATCAGAGTTTCTAAAAAGGAATACAGGTTTACTGCCTTGGGCCCACGAAAAATCCATGGTTGGGTTTACATATTACTTTACTGAAGTTTGCTCAATTTTGACTTAGTGCAACATATATGCTTAATTGCTGTAATGATTTATGGGTAGCAAGCATGTTGAGCTTGGCCCAACTGCTGGCCTCCGTGGCCAGTGCCAGTCCATGGACCAGGCGCTGGAGACCCCTGGTTTAGTCAACAATATCCATGGTGGTTAAGCCATTATATAGTATTCTGGCATTCCTGTTTTCAGCGTCTGCCCAATGTCCATCCCCAAATTCCATTCTATGGCCCCCATTCCCAATCAAAGGAGGATCTGTAGTTTCAGTAATCCTATTCTCTAATACCTCCAAGGAGGAGTCATCAAAGGTGATCATAGAAGGTCCTAGGCAAGGTATTTTGCATCTTCTTTGCTGGAAAATTTAAAATATTCTTTGGAATCTTTTCCAAAACCAGAATCTAAGAGTCAGCAAAAGGATCTTTCATCACCAAGAATCTATTTTCTTTCCTATCATGGTAATCCAAAATACTTTTTTTTAAATGTCATAAGAAAAAGAAAACACCCCCTAAAGATACCAGAAGGTTCATATGAATCAGAGAGAATGTCATAAAAATGTTGTTTGTGCCCTTCAGTGAAATGTTCATGTCTATATTGGTATGATATCCTAATGTCATCAGCAGATGATGAGTATGATTAGTAAGCGGAGGGCATTCAATCATTTATTTATTGCTTAATGGGAGAAGAAGACTTATCAACAGTCTGTAATAGTCTATAGAAATACACTTCAGACATTCAGTCAGATTTGAGGTCCATTTCCACAGCACATTGACGGATTTCCCTCCACCTCATGCAGGGAAGGGAAATCCTCCACACTAGAGGAATGAAGCTCATATGACAAAAAACACTAGTGAATATCATTGTTCTGGAAGGCTCAGAATGCTAGCATTCACTAGTGTTTACCCCGGACAAGCAGAAACAATGGTGTTTGTTAAAATGGTAGCAAATGCCATCGTTCTGAAAGACTTGGAATGAATACACTAGCAACTGCATTGTTCTGAGCCTTTCACAACAGTAGTGTTCAGTAGTGTTTCTGTTCCTCCAGAGGAAAAAAAATTAAGTGAATATCAGGATCTGAACTTTCCCCAATGGGGTGGGGAGAGGATTCTGGCTTCCCGGGTGTGATGGGACACTGGGGTCCTTTCCTGACCCCACCACACCCCAGAAACCAGGCTCTCTCTCCAGCAGCCTGCTTAATGACCACAAATGGGAGAGCTGGTTTGTAATCATTGAGTGAAGTGTGGTCACCCGGCATCTTATTAACAACTGTTTTGCTCAGTGACCAAGATTCTAGGCCCAACTGTAGTCATAAGTGGAGGACTACCTGTATGATAATATTGAAATTAATGGTTAAAGAGAAAATAAAACCTTGTTTCAACATGATGCGGACATGAAGATAAATTGTGAAATTCTGTACCCTGGCTAGTACTTAAACTGTATGACTGTTTAAAGATTGTGCAACATTACACTTCAGGGGCCTAAGAAATTACAAATTAGGTATAGACGGGCTGCATTCAGGATAATTTTCATCCCTCTGCTGAGCCATAGTTTATAGCTAATGTGATGAACACTTGCTTAGTTTTAATATAGAAAACAATGCTACTGTTTAACACTACAGTGGCAGTATTTACACAAATTGCTAAAACCAAACCAATCATATTAGGTTTCAACACAATGTGTGAACCTATTGACTATAAGTGAAATTGAGGAAACGTGAGGGAAATATGTTAGAATATCAAGCTTTTAAGTAAGCTTTAATTTGATATTATACTTATTTTAAGTTTTATATGAATTTGTGGGGTTCTTTTTAGGAGTTTTATGAACTTAAAGATTTTACCTCCTCCAGTTCTGTAACTCTCCAAGTGATTTATGATGGCTGGGGATGGATAGTGATGCATGGTGATTGAGACAATACTGTATTGTAATGAAACAAACATACAATCTTCTCTCTGATGGAGTGATCATAATGCATTTCAAGTAGATATGACAGCTATATTACAAAGGTGCTTAAAACAGAGAAAATGAGGTTATCATGACTGAATGTCTTCATTCTCCTGCAAATCACTTGCAATGGAAAAAGAACATCTCAAATGACACTTCTATTGTGGTAAGAACACAACCAATTCTCTCTCAGAAGATACAATCTAGTAATATGCTAACTGGTAATAAAGTTCATCTTGAGGGACAGAGAGAGTGGTTCAAACCATTAGACATTCAACCTAATTGTTTTTCACACATTCATTTAATGAAATATGAACAATACAAATTAAACGCAGGTTTTTTGCTCACTTTTCTTCAAGGTAGCCCCTGCTGCCTCTTCATAAATGGGTATCTACCATTTCAATCTTGCCAAATAAAGTTGGCTTGGGAATGTCATATCTTTTTATTTATATTTCCACCTTGGGTATACAGTTGAAGCACTCAGATGTCGTGAGTAATTAAAATTACAACCTTAATTGCAAAGAAATTGCTGATAAGACTTGTTTCAATTTGAATCAAAGCCTGCAGAAGTGTGAGGGTAGCATTTTTTTAACCACATCTTTTTTCCTTCCTTCATGCAGGTGTATGTATGTATCTATGTAGGTATGGAACACACACACACACACACACACACGCACACACACATGACTAACTCTAACCCATAGATAGATAGATAGATAGATAGATAGATAGATAGATAGATAGATAGATAGATAGATAGATGGATATTGTGTGTGTGTGTGTGTGTGTGTGTGTGTTTCGAACATAGAAGATAATTTTGTCTTTCAATCACTGAACAGATAATGCTTTATATCTATTTTGAAAACTGGTTGCTAGGCAGTGGTATATTCAGTCAGTATACACATAGGAACCAATTAATTGTAATGAAGGCAAACAATTCAAACAAAATGTAGAACTGCAAAGCAAAACACCAACATTTCAAAGTATTGGCAGGAACATTCTTTCTCTTCAAAGTCTTTATAACAGCATAGAGCACAGATACTCAGGAAACACAGAGCCAGTTGTTACATGAAGCAGAAGTTTCAAAAAAAAAGAAAGAGAAGCAAAACAAATTTATTAGATTTCATGCAATGATCCCAGTGCTTATGTTCTGGGTAGGAATATTTAATAAGAAATAACTAAAGAAAAAGATAAAATGGTGGCTATGTAGCACAAATATGTGCAATGTTGTGAGGTACAAAAAGTTTATTCTGGCCTATGGAGTTTATAATGAAAACAGAACAGTTATTATGTAACTACTCAATAAAGGAGAAGCCTTCACTTTATCTTGTTTCTATGATGCTTTTTTAAAAAAGTATCATGGAAATTTTAAAAAAAAGTATAAGGGTTTTTTTTGTATTTTTCTTTCCTTTGGGGGGGGGGGTGTCTCTATAATCCAGGGACATTATCCTGGGTTGGAGGCAATACAGCAACGTCCAAGGTGGACATTGATCAGACTGATTTCAAGAGCACTGTAATATTACAGTACACAAAGCTGTCCCTTTTCTATGTGTGGTATTATGTTATATTCATGCTCAAAAGGGGAGAAAATTGTGGTATGATGCAAGTAGCAAGTTCGTATGGACACTGATAAGGTCAGGGGAAGAATTCTGATTGTATGCCAATGTCGGTAGAAGATGACAAGGATTAGTGACTACGAATAGTTGCTTATCAAATTTAAAATGCAACTATCTCAATGATATCATAGTCACTGTTAGATTATAGCATAAGTGGTGGACATATAACCATCATGCAGTCTGAGACTGCACCACTAACATCTTGCTTGATGCATCTTTCTATGTGATTTAAAGTGAAGGAGGTGCACAAGTGGACCAAAGGCTGATCATGTATGATTAAGTTAATCTAAGAGCTACATGCAACTATGTATATGTACCAAAGTACACAAATTTAACTGAAGATAAAATCCAACACATATCATTTATTTTGTGGCTTGAAAAGCTTTTAAACTCCACCTATTTGGTTTTTTTCAAACAAGTGACAGGCAACTTCTAAATGTAGGATTAATTTTAAAGTTTGCAAAATATGTCCTCTATTCATCCATTGAAAAATGAAGTTTTCTCCCCAAATCTTGTACTGGATTGAGTGTATTCTCTTACACAAATGAAAAAGATGTTAAAACTCAGGGAATAAGCAAGAGTACAAATTAATGCAAACATGGCTGCTGAAAAAATGAATATCTTTGCAGATTAGTCTGTCACTTGAATGGGGTAGTTTGCCTGGTAATTTTTTTGTAATGTCTAATCTGGGTTTCTCTCTTTTCTTTTCCCCCCAGTTCAATTACCCTTGTTAATCTCCTCAGTATCTTTTTCTTCCTCCCCAATGCAGCTGTGCTTTTCCCTCATTCCATATTCATTCATTCCATATTCATTTGTTCGTTCATTCATTCATTCCTGCTAGAAGATGGAAGGAGAATGTCTTTTGAATTGAGTGTTCCTGGGGTTGACAATGACCGTGTGAGAAATAGGCTACTATATATCAAAGACAGATTTTTAAAAATAAAATAAAATTTGAAAATAGTTAATTTTTTGGTCTTGCCGCTATTCTTTTCGTCAGGAGAATAAATTTTGATATAACTTACATCTATATTAGCTGTACACATACATAGACACACAAATCAATAAATACATTTCCACAATTAGTTTCAGTTGCAGCTGATAATCTTGGTTAATAAAATGGGGAAGCTATATTGTATAGAATTTTTGTTTCTGTGTATATGGATATGTGGAAATATAGGTCAATAAAGAGACAACCTAATTTTCCTTTTAGGGGGTTACCTAAAATTCGGAATCGAATCATCTTACTTTTAGGTGAATATAGTATTTAGTTACCTAATAAATGATAAAGTGTATATATTGTACATATATATGTGATTTATTCCGAAATAGTATTAGAATAAGCACAGTAATCAAACCAGAAATATATTTCTATTCCTGTGCTTTGAAGGAGAGCTGTGAAGTAATTAAATGCAACTAGCAGTACAAAACAAAATTTCTAGGGTGCCTATTCTGAAAGTTATCACAAAAGAAAATGAGGAAATTGAAAAGGCCTTATTTAAATGTTAGTCATTAAAATGAAATATCAATTACTTTGGAGGTTTTCAGAATTGCAAAAAAGAAAAAAAATGAAGAAAAAGCTGTGACAGGACAGACTAGGGGTTAGAGACGGGAAAAACATTATTAACTGAAATCTTGGGTGGCATTTATGCCTTGCCTTTCACTGAAATTTATTTAGATATATTAATTGAAAACTAATGAAAAGTGTACTGATAACCACAATTTGCAAAAATGCCTATTCTTTTATTTTTCATTAGTGGAACAAAGGCAGTTGTTTAGCCGTAAATGTTACAGTTATTTGCCTGGTGTTCAAAGTATGAAACTGACCTTTCAGAATAATTGGAATTGCTTTAATATGTCTATTTGTACACCCTCTGGGCAAGTATTATAATATTAAATGATGAAAAGTGATGGAAATAGTTTTTAATTTCATGACACTTAACTATCTAATGAAATAACCTGATAGAGAATGTTTTATTATAATACAGATATTGTTTGGCATATAACCATTTGAATCAGATGAAATTTCGGCTCAGGAATTTCAATAAATCTGATTTTTCAGTTTCATTTATCTTCCTATTCAAAAACCTATTTTTGAAAACATGCCTTAAGAATAATTTTAATTTTTTTTTTAAAAGTCAGTAACACAATAAATAGGCTTTTATTTTAATGGGGATGGCAATTCCCCAGAGAACCTTACATCGAATCCATCATCCAAAAAAACCAACCCTATAAAGTATGTTATGCTACCGACTCAGCTGCATGGCACAAGCCCTCTTCTAGTGCTGAATTTGGCTTCCATAAAGGAGCTTCTTTAACAATAGTTTATTTTCCACCTAGAGTTCAGAATAATTATACTGGCAGGTGGTGAATGCATCCACTCTCATTCTTGCAAATCAAGGGGAAAAAATCAGCTCTCAGGACTAATTAGAACAGATGTATTTGTATTGAAAGAAATGAAAACTAGCAAGAGCAACAGTTTATAGTAAATTGTGTTATTCATTGCACTATTTTTTACTTTCAAACGTCCCCCCACAATTGTCTTGCTTTTGCTTTATGCTTGCCTTACTTTTCAATATAAAGGGTTTATGCTTTTCTTAGTTGCAAGATTAAAAATAAGCTAATTGCTTTTTTAATACCTGAGTCACTCTCCTCATGAACACATCCTGCCTTTACTGGAAAGGATGGAGAGAGCCATAAATGTAATATGGCCTTGTTTCCTGGTCTGGCTTTCTTTCTTCCACGAAATTTTGATTTACTTCCAAACATCTTTTCAAATTTGACAATTTGTAATTGTATTTATTTTTATTATTTTACTGCACTTGTTAACCTCCAAAACTAGGCCCTTTGTCTGCAGTTTAAAAGACCTTGAAAGAGGACAAGAGAGAAAAAAATAGATCATATTCTACTGCCAAATTTTATTTTAAAGTTTGATTAGGTATCGTTCTAAAAAAAATTGCAATCAGAATTCTTGTCCAAGGATGAGGTGGCTCTATTAACAGATGGGGCAACTAGCTAAAAAGAATGATAGTGGCCACACAGAGCCCTCCTTCCAGCATCAAATCCAATATAACAGCACCTAACCCAAGAAATATCCATGCTCAGCATCAGTGATGTCAAAATGGCAATAGTATGTAATGATCTTACAACACAAATTCTGCTGTTTTGTAAATGTCACAATGTTGCACACCTATAAGAGGCAGAGTTTGCATCATGATGTTCCCACATGTTTTGTCACTGAAAGGAATTGCTAGTGATCAAATAGGAGGTGGACTAAGTTCTCAGTGGAAGTATTATTAATATATTATGTCTACCCAGTAGTTATGTCAAGAATAAGCATTTTCTTTGATGAGGCTTCAATATCACCATATTACGAATAATCTTTCCATTTCTTTTTCTTGAAATGGTGAAGTAAAGTATATAGCAGTATTGTGAAATAATTGATATGTCACACTGTCTAAATCATTAAGGGGTTACAACTGGCTAATTAACTAATCTATTAACAATTAGCTATTAGTCCGTTAACAAGATTATTTCTTCCTATAGGAAGGAATTTTATTTGGATTTCACACTCTAATTGCACTACTCAGGCCATACTTTACTGATCACAGCATTGATCTTGTCAGCAATCCGAAAGCTGTCAACAAGAGTCTATCATCTGTCATTCTAGTGATCATTAATTCTATATAAAGGCTTCATCTGAGAGAAATAATAATTTATTCCCCCCACCTACTGTGAGAATCCCAAGACAGTGTTTAATGGATGTACAGTAAATGTATGCAGGTTCATGAGAACTGATTCCCTGATAGCAACTTTCACAGTGTTTACTTTGAATATTTTCTTTTCATTAACAAAACAATGTAATTTTTTAGTTTCATTTTCAAGAATGTAAAACAATCAGACAATGTTTCATTACAGCAGCTAATCAAGCTACATTCTATCCCACCACCCTATAATCTCCCTAATAAACAATAGTATCCATACAATCATAAATAAAATTGATTTTCTCAAACTTAGCAGAAATGGCCAAGATTTCCGCTTATGTGAAGGATTACTCACAAGAAAGATATATATTGGTTTGGAGAAGATGGATTGATTATATTGAGTTTAAATATGGAACAAAAAAATATCATTTGGTTTTTGAATGAATTTTAGAGTATTATTTTTGTTTAAAAGTTATAATGTTAGTTAGTTTTATTTTTAATATTCAAAATTATGTTATTATTATGGTATTTAATAATTGTATATTTGTTTTAAAAGAGAGTTAAAGGAAGTTATAGATTTGTTAGATTAATAGTTGATTAATGTTAGTTAGATTATGATTATTTTATTGTTAACCCTGTGATTGGCTCTGGGAAGTGAGGGGGGGAGGGATGGAGGGTTGGGTTTGGGGGAGGGGGGATTTATATTGTAAAATTTTAAATAATAAATAAATAAATAAATAAAATTGATTTTTGTGTACCCTTAAATAGCAATTTAAAGCTATCTTAATAATAATAATAATAATAATAATAATAATAATAATAATAATAATAATAATAATAATAATAATAATAATAATAATAATAATAATAATAATAATAATAAAGTTGGAAGGGACCTTGGAGGTCATCGAGTCCAACCCCCTGCTCAGGCAGGAAACCCTATACCATTTTGGACAAATGGCTGCCCAGTTTCTTCTTAAAAACTTACAGTGTTGGAGCATTTACCGCTTCTGGAGGCAAGTTGTTCCACTGGTTAATTGTTCTAACTGTCAGGAAGTTTCTCTTTAGTTCTAGGTTGCTTCTCTCTTTGGTTAGTTTCCACCCGTTGCTTCTTGTCCTGCCTTCAGGCGTTTTGGAAAAGAGCTTGACTCTCTCTTCTTTGTGGCAGCCCCTGAGATATTGGAACACTGCTATCATGTCCCCCCTCGTCCTTCTCTTCATTAAACTAGACATACCCAATTCCAGCAACCGTTCCTTATATGTTTTAGCCTCCAGTCTCCTAATAATCTTTGTTGCTCTTCTCTGTATTCTTTCTAGTCTCAACATCTTTTTTACATCATGGTGACCAAAACTGGATGCAGTATTCCAAGTGTGGCCTTACCAAGGCATTGTAAAGTGGTATTAATACTTTACGTGATCTTGATTCTATCCCTCTGTTAATGCAGCCTAGCACTGTGTTGGCTTTTTTGGCAGCTGCAGCACACTGCTGGCTCATATTTAAATGATTGTCCACTAGGACTCTGAGATCCCTCTCACAGTTACTACTACTGAGCAAGGTACCCCCTATACTATACCTGTACATTTGGTTTTTCTTGCGTAAATGTAGAACCTTACCTTTTTCACCACTGAATTTCATTTGTTAGATAGTGCCCAGTGTTTTTACTTTTTACTCTGCATCAGTGTTTCTCAACTTTAGCAATTTTTAACTGTATGGTCTTCAATTCCCAGAATATCTCAGTCAGTATACTGACTAAACGTGAATTAAATGTGTATAAATGCGTGCATTACTATTTCTAGTTTCCTATCTAGAGTTAAGTAAGGGGGATAATTACACTGGCTGGCATTGGTCTCAGGGTGAGAAACTGTGGTCTTTTGCTCTCATCAGCTTCCCCTGGAAATCATATGCATCACTTAAAAATATTTATTTCTTTTGTAGTCCTTAAGCTATCCTCAAACATGTAAAACTCTTCAGCAATCTTCTCCAGATTCTGCCCTGGAACTAATATGGCTTCAAAATTGCTTATGATCAACAGCCACCTTTTCCTTCCTCCACAGTCCTTCTATAAGCCTTCAGCTTTCTTATCCCTCCTTGCCAGCTTCTCCTTTCCTATGAAAAAGTTACTCTGTGAGAACATTTATTATCTCTCCCACTCCTAACTTCTATTATCAACTAAAATAGAACAGCATATGTGGTTGCAAGCTCAAATGACAGGATGACAGCCAGCCCTGGTTTGTGACATACTGTCACACTGTGAAAAATTCTGATTAATCCAACCTTTCCTAACATATCTGACCTTTTTCAGACAATGATAACTGGAAGTGAAAAACAGTAGAACTACCATTAATAAAGTTTACTGTAGCAGACTCAGTATCATATTTAAGCAATTTTAAAATATCTGCTTTTGGGTTCCCTTTGCCATTTATTTGACCACTGTAATAGAATGCTAGACTAGACAAATCTTTACTCTGATCTAGCATAGCACTTATTTCAGTTGACACCTAATTATATAAAGGACTCCTGTAAATAGTGTTTATAGACTGAATATAATGCCTTTATATGGGCTCCAACTATTCAGTTGATTAGCAATGAATGCTTCCATCAGATCTAAGGGAGGTTTATTACCAAACTTGCTGCAAATGTTCTCTAACTGGTATGCTGGGAATGGAATCCAAGACATGATGCATGCAAGACATATTGTCTATCATGAACCTTCCCATTCATGTAGCACCAGTTGAATTTTTCTCCTGTAACATTACATTAATGTTGTATCTATAAAACACTCAACACTTAAATTGCTATCACTATGTTTAAATTTATATTTTTTATTTAAAACATTTATGTAAGTGCCCATCTTATAACAATTTTTATATTAAATTCATTAAATTATTTCAGGAAACAAGAAGTCTATTATCCTACCCTTACACTTCAAATCATTTATGGATCTGCTATTCCCCAAAATTACTGCATTGGTTAAGAAAATGCAAATCCCTAATGAGCCAATTCAAGCAATTTATTGAAAGATGAATGGTCCAAATGACTAATATCTCCCATTTTCTATTATTTTAGCTTCACATCTGTCTTATTTATCTTCATTTCACATAAGAATCAATCTAAGCATTTAGTAAAAGAAATAATTTTAGGAAGAGAACGAAAGCAGAGAGAAAATAGTGAAGAAACTACATTAGTATAAAAACTCCTGTGATGCTCAACTACATTCATAATACCTTATCTTTAGATACAAAAAAGAGTGTT
The DNA here is from genome assembly GCF_001527695.2 of Protobothrops mucrosquamatus. Taxonomy (NCBI): domain Eukaryota; kingdom Metazoa; phylum Chordata; class Lepidosauria; order Squamata; family Viperidae; genus Protobothrops; species Protobothrops mucrosquamatus. The sequence goes on along the minus strand of NW_015386165.1, from coordinate 1,048,831 downwards.
AATTGCAGTAGGATTTATGGGAGAAAAATCCAAATTCTTTTCTGTGATGTGTGTGTGTGTGTGTGTGTATGTGTGTGTGTGTGTGTGTGTGTGTGGTTAGGTGCTTGTAAACTCTTTTACTCTATTCCAAAAGTATTTTATCAGAATAAACATATTCAAAGGCGGCTTTTGAAAAAGGGGATTTTGTGACTTGTGACTTTTATGCTACCTTACTATCTAACCAAAAGATGTTGTCATAAGTCAATTCTTGTTTGATTTGAACCACACAGAAAAAGACGAACAGATCAGAAAAACAGATATACCCTTTTATTTTGTCTACCCAGCTTTATAGAACACACATTATGATGTTCCTTTGCATCTTATCATTTTGCCATGCTAGGAAAAATAATAAATGGGTCTGCAACGACTCCTATACAATTGGCTGAACTGCTGTGCAAACCAATGGTTTCTTATAAAACTGAAACAGGATATAAGTTAATTTTTGGTGCATCCGCTGAAGTGCAGTTCCAGATCGCGGGAAGTAATAATTCCATTATATTCTGAATTGTCTGCATCAGTGGCATATTTAAGAAATATTCAGAGAAACTGGAACAGGTGCACATAAAAGCAGTGAAAGTGTCCAGGGCACTGGAAACTAAATCTTAGGAGGAGAGACTGAGCAAAATTGGCATGTTTGGACTTAAGAAAAATGATCAATAAGAAATATGATAGCAATTTTAAAAGAATGTTACAACAAAGGGCAAGACGTGTTGTTTATCTTCTCAGAAAACAGGACATGGAATGAAAGAAGGCATATTCTAGGATGTTGAGTGTTAAGAGAAATCTTCCAACCAGAAGAGCAGTTTTGTAGTGAAACCAATTATCCAGGGAAGTGGTGGGCTCCCTTTCATTGATTTATTGAAGCAGATATCGGATAGCCATCAGTGGGGATGCTTTCATTTAGATTCCTGCAAGAAGCAATGAAGTGGTCACAAAGGCTTAGATGGCCTCCTCTGTGAATATAAGATGTTTTGAAGGCAAAGAGGAAACTAGTAAGCAAAAGGGGCTTCCAACAGAAGACATAAGGGAACAAAAGAAGGGGAAGAAAGGGAGGGAGGGAGGACAGCATTTTTGGCAAGAAGAGAATACAGGCAATGCCTTCAGCACCACTTAAAGCAGTGGTTCTCAACGTGTGGGTCGGGACCCCATTTGGGGTCGATCGACCATTTCACGGGGGTCACCAAGCAAGGCTGTCCGCCATTTTTTTTGTCCGCCATTTTTTTTCCCTTTTCCGGCGGGTGCCTTACCTCCCTTGGGCTGGGCCAGCTGGTGGTCAGCCTGCTCCGTCTCTGCCTCTTGCCAGCTACGCCTCGGCCAGCGCAGGGGGCGGAACCACGCATGCGCAGCGCTCCCGGGCAGGGAAAGTCCTCGACTTACGACCGGTTGGGTAGTCCTCGACTTACAACCGGTTTAGTCCTCGACTTACGACCAATTTAGTCCTCGACTTACGACCGGTTGGGGTCGCGGCATTAAAAAGGTTGAGAACCACTGACTTAAAGGGCAGGAGGTATGTAAGAACATACAGTATATTGCTATCAAAATTGCTACATTATTTTAGATCAGGGTATGCAGAAATGAAGCCTGGGGATATGTAGGCCCATCAGCATCCCTTTTGCAGCCTCAGTGCCTTACAAAGGGGGGAGGTCAAGGTTTTAACCCTCCAGTTATACTTTTTGGAATGGAGGAGGGAGGGGTAAAAATGCATAAGGGATGATTAACGCTTACAGAAATGTAAAATATTGATTACTTAAAAGTTCTGAAACTCCTTAAGTCTGAAATCTCCACCCAAATAGGTCCCGGCTCTACCATTTTTTTCAACCGTAGTTATCACCATGTCACACAAAACTATCTAGAACAGATCCATCCAAATGAACGCACAACATTAAAACCCAAACATCCACTATTAAGGAATTTCAGTTTTAAAATTGAACAAAAATAAGTTTTATCTCTAAACAAAGTCCTACAGAAGATAATCTATCAGCCTGCCATGTATTTTTAGCCTACTTTTCAACTGAAAGTATACAACATATCAATCACAGAATACTTAGAAGTACAACCAATATGAAGATTACTGAGCAAATGTCTCCAAGAAACCTACTGAGGCTAACAGTGCTTTATCTTACAGAGAAGCATTCTTAAAGAAAAAGAATGAAAATTGTTTTATTTTTCCTCTATTGGAAAGCATGCAGTACCTATGTTGCTTTGTGTTTCTTTTAAATAACTAATGGACTACTGTTGAGAAATAAAAACTACATCACATACCAGCTTTTTTTTTTTGCTCTAAAAGAACAGGAAGAGAGAAAGAAATACTCAATATGTGCTCATTGTATTTCCACAAATGTAGGCAGCTAATAAAAACTTCAGAACTGAGACAAACACATTTATCAGAAGATGATACACTTTGTCTTTTTCAGATACAGAAAGTACCATATCTTTTCTTTCCCAGAAATAGTAAAAATGTAACCCTCATTTTACAATTAGCACAACCTTTCCCAGTTAGATTGGGTGAGCTTACATTCTTATTGATCATAGAATCTAGAACCCTTAAACCCTTAAATTTTAAACAGACTCTGGGCAGCTCCCAATATAATAAAAAATACCAAACAGAATACAAAACAACAACCAAAAAAACCCCAGGACATCTGCAAATCCTGTGGGAAGCCGCAGGCTGTTCATGAGACATTGGAGAAGGAAGGGTGGGCTGTGCAAGAAGAGAGCCTACAGGTAGACTCTGTCGGTGCTGGACTCACCTCCATCCCTCAGTGAAACCCACAGCCTGCTTCTCCAAGAACACTTCCAACATAAGCTGCAGAGCATGGGCTGCACCTCTGGGGAGCCCTCATCGCTCTGCTTCCTCCAGTTCCTCTGCCATCCCAAATAGCACCTCCAACACAGTTGCTACCTTTGCCAGAGGAGCGACAACCTTTCTACCTCACCCAGAGATGGACTATGCTGTAACTTGCTGTCCCGTCCCACTGCACTCTCCACAGTTTGGAGGCTATTGCTCCTCCATCAGTGGCAGAAGATGGAGCTCTTCCACCTGTACTGCCGCCCTGCCTCGTCCTCAGGCTCCACTCCGCTGCCTTGTCCCTGGCTGGGCCTGATAAACTTAATTCGGCAGTTGAGGCTCTGCCATCCTATCACATTTACCGCATGCATCCTGGGGCTGCATCTGATCCCAGTGCCAAGAAAGCAGCAGAAAGAAGAAGATAGTGAAAATCAGATGGAGGTTAGTGAGGATAGGCCACAGAGTGGTCAAAAGAACACAGATGGGGGGAGGTAGATCAGTGGGAGAAATTGAAATTGTAGGAGTTTACACAGGACATTACTGTGGGATGCTGTGATGACTGTAAATGAGGGCCCCCAAATTTTGATCAAATGATCAGTGATGTTACAACAAGTCGGAACTTTGAAGACCAGTGGTAACTACCATTCATTCAATGGTGGCGGTGGGGTAGCGGTCATTATAAGGGAGAGCCTATGTCCGAGGGAGACCACTGTGCCTCAGATAGACGGTGCAGAGTCCCTCCTTGTGAAGTGGGGACAAGGGGTACAAGTGGGCCTGTTGATTATATAACTGGCCCCCTGCTATGTATCAACGGCCCTGCCTGAGTTGGCTGACGTAATAGCCGGGGTGGCGGTGGAGACCCCCAGACTTATAGTCATGGGGGATCTCAACCTGCCATCTGCGGGCGAAACGTCGGCGGCGGCTCGGGAGTTCTTGGCCTCCATGACGACCTTGGACTTGACCCAATTAGTTCATGCCCCCACTCACACGGGAGGAGGCTCCAGCTAGTCCAGAATGCGGCCGCGCGGGCGGTGTTGGGAGGGACTCGTCGCTCCCATGTAACACCGTTGCTGCGCGAGCTGCACTGGCTGCCGGTGGCTTTCCGGGTGCGATTCAAGGTGTTGGTTATCATCTTCAAAGCGCTCCATGGCATCGGACCTGGATATCTCCGAGACTGCCTTCTGCCTCAGAGTGCCTCCCATCGGCCGGTACGCTCCCACAGAGTGGTTCTCCTCAGGGTGCCGTCGGCCAGACAGTGCCGGCTGGCGACTCCCAGGGGGAGGGCCTTCTCGGTGGGAGCTCCCACCCTCTGGAATGAACTACCCCCAGAGATCCGGGTGATCCCGGATCTCCCTTCCTTCCGCCGCGTCCTTAAGACATGGCTATTTCAACAAGCAGGACTGGCCTAGGGGGAGATTTTTAGCGGGGTTTTAAAAACAATTTTAAATTGGACACAGGCCAAATCTAATATTTCATTTTAATTATGTTTTTAAATTGGGGTATTTTTGTATTTGTTTTTTATCAGGCTGTCAGCCGCCCTGAGTCCGTAAGGAGAAGGGCGGGGTAAAAATTCAATTAAATAAATAAATAAATAGTGATGAACATATTATTGCTAAGGTTTATAAAAGACGATGCAGTAAAAGTGCTACACTCAATTTGCCAGCAAATTTGGAAAACTCAACAGTGGCCACAGGATTGGAAAAGGTCAGTTTACATTCCAATTCCAAAGAAAGGCAATGCCAAAGAATGTCCAAACTATCGCACCATTGCACTCATTTCACATGCTAGTAAAGTTATGCTTAAAATCCTACAAGCTAGACTCCAGCAGTATGTGGATCGAGAACTACCAGAAGTATAGGCAGGATTTCGAAGAGGCAGAGATCAAATTGAGATCAAATTGCCAACTTACGCTGGATCATGGAGAAAGCTAGGGAGTTCCAGAAAAACATCTACTTCTGCTTCATTGACTATGCTAAAGCCTTTGATTGTGTGGATCACAACAAATTGTGGCAAGTTCTTAAAGAGATGGGAGTACCAGACCATCTTATTTGTCTCTTGAGAAACCTCTATGCGGGTCAAGAAGCAACAGTGAGAACTGGACACGGAACCACTGATTGGTTCAAAATTGGGAAAGGAGTCCGGCAAAGCTGTATACTGTCGCCCTGCCTATTAAATTTATATGCAGAGCACATCATGAGAAAGGCAGGGCTAGATGAATCAAAAGTTGGAATTAAGATTGCCGGGAGAAATATCAACAACCTAGGATATGCAGATGATATCACTCTAATGGCAGAAAGTGAAGAGGAACTAAAGAGCCTCTTGATGCGGGTGAAGAAGGAGAA
>NW_015386165.1:1030716-1043562 GCF_001527695.2 Protobothrops mucrosquamatus | reverse complement strand
AACATTAAGAAAACCAAAATCATGGCATCCGGCCCTCTCAATTCCTGGCAAATAGATGGGGAAGAAATGGAGGTAGTGACAGATTTTATTTTCCTGGGCTCCAAGATCACCTCAGATGGGGACTGCAGCCAAGAAATTAAAAGACACTTGCTCCTGGGGAGGAAAGCTATGGCAAATCTAGACAGCATACTAAAAAGCAACCTGCCAACCCTGCCAACAAAAGTGTGTATAGTCAAGGCCATGGTTTTCCCAGTTGCAATGTATGGATGTGAAAGTTGGACCATAAGAAAGGCTGAGCAACAAAGAATTGAGGTCTTTGAACTATGGTGCTGGAGAAGACTCCTGCGAGTCCCTTGGACTGCAAGGCATTCAAACCGGTCAGTCCTAGAAGACATCAACCCCGACTGCTCTTTAGAAGGCCAGATCCTGAAGTTGAAACTCAAATACTTTGGCCACCTAATGAGAAGGAAGGACTCACTGGAGAAGGGCCTAATGCTGGGAAAGATTGAGGGCAATAGAAGAAGGGGACGACGGAGAATGAGATGGCTGGATGGAGTCACTGAAACAGTAGGCGTGAACTTAAATGGACTCCAGAAGATGGTAGAAGACAGGAAGACCTGGAAGAACATTGTCCATGGGGTTGCGATGGGTCGGACAGGACTTCGCAATTAACAACAATTGAATTTGAATTTGGAAAGTGAATATGTAAAACATTGTATGTTCAGTGGGCAAGGAATTTTGGATATAATGTAAAGCTTGAACCATGGGAGAATATGTGGACAAATGGTTTAAAATTTACACTAAATTACATTTAAAAGAAAAATTTTATAAGATGATGTCTCATTGGTATTTAACACCAGATAAGTTATCAAGAATATATAAAGGTATTTCAAATGAATGTTGGAAATACAAATGTAAAGAAGGGACTTTTTATCATTTGTGGTGGACATGTGATAAAGCAAAGAAGTGTAGGAGTAGAATTCATATTTTAATACAGAAGATTCTTTAAGTGACTATTAAGATTAAACGAGAAACTTTCTTTTGGGTTTAATGGAAAAAGACTTGGAAACATTTTTGGGAACTTTGATGTTATATATGTTGACGGCAGCAAGATTACTTTATGTACAAAAATGGAAGGACACTTCAATTCCCAGAATGGACGAACGGCTGCAAACTTTGATGGAGTTAGCAGAGATTGCTAAATTGACTGTTTTGATAAAAGAAAAAATATATAAGTACCTTTGTTTCTGGACTTTGTGCTTGAGGTGGGAAAAAAATGAAATTTTGATTTTGGGTTTTACCAATTAGATAAATTTGTTTGTGTAGAAATGGCTAGTTTATACTATTATGTAAAAGTAAAAAGTTGAGGTTTGGTATTACTTATCTTATTTTACTGCACTAAAGAGAGTCTGAAGCCAACATCTTTTCTTTCTTTTTTCCTTCCTTCCTGTACTTTCCCTTCCCTCTTCCCTCCTGTATTTTTCCTACTATGTTTTTGTATTTTATTCTATAAACTAATAAAAAGACATAAAACAGGAAGACCAAATCAAAACATAAATAATGGCAGTTAGGTAGCAATCATTCTAAGCAAAAGATACATTGCTGGCTATGCTTTTTTTATCGTTATTGGTTTAATATGACATCCTTTCTCCATGGTTAGTGGAACCAATTTAGTCTCATTTTTGAGATACGCTAACCATACAATTTGGGTTTGAGCTCTAGGTTAAACTTTGCTTTAGAGCTCAACGAGTCATGAATATACAGCCATTTTGGTCAACAAGTGCTGCCAAAATCCCAAAAATGCTGCAGAAAATGCAACAAAAAGTTAATTTTGGTTGCTTTTGCAGTCAGAATCTGGTAGTTACACACTGAATCCTAGGTACACAAGGTAAGTTTACACAAGCCACTACACTAGGATATTTCTAGTCTAATATAGTGAAAATTCCAAGTACTTAGTCAATAGAAATACAGGAAGGCAATGGTTTTAGTCTCAAATGACTCTTAATTGGTCATTAATCAAAGTACCTTGACCCACTCAAGCCATCTGATGTGAACCCAAACCATGTCCCCAGCTATTTGGCTGGTCAACAACAATATAATGAAGACTTTCCAATATATTCGATACAAGAGCTCATTAAAAACTGGGCGCAACCTGGAAGAATAATGATATTCCACAGTGGACGAACTGACAGACTTAAGCATTGGCCTTTCCAACAAGATGCAGTTCAATGGGCATAGCTATGTTCTGTCACACTGGTTACTTTTAGACAGCACTCTGGGCACCAACTCATTTTACTTTAGCTTAGAGTTAGGTTAATTTCTGTTTCAGTGTGTTGTGGCTCATGTAACCAGGTATAAGAGTATGGTCACAGCCATATTGTTTATGTGATTCTTTGAAACCCATTTCATAATATCCTAGCGATAGACCATTTTGGTTAAAGAAGCAGTATGTGTCCATCTCACTTACTTTATTTCCTACTTTTTAACACATAAACATTACTTAAGATACCTTTGTTTCTGGATTTATTCCTGCCCTTCTCTTCATCTTTGCGCATCAGTATGATACTATGTTTTTATATAGCTGTGCAGATTGCAGGGTTTGAAATGTGAGTCCTTGCCTGTAAGTGGCTCAAGATGTTGCCTAGAGAACATCTCAGAGGAATTAATGGCTAGCAGTTACAGGAGTGTTATCATGTTTATGGCCCATAGCACAATCAATGAAAATCAATTGACCAATAATTGCATTCCATCAAGTTAAATTGTGGAAGAGTAGATCTTTCCACGGACTGGAAATAACATGTGGAGCCTTTCACCTCTAGGTCAGTTACTACACACACAACTCAAGTCAGTAATGACTGAAAGTCATTAATGTTGTGTTAGTAAAAAAGGCTAATGTTACAACATTTCTTCTTGTACCATAGCCTCGGGATCTACAGCAAGATCAGAACAATGTCTTTTTAATTTTCGAGTTCTTCTCATGTTGACACATTCTCAGGTTTAGGAGCGAGATGTACTTTACTACTAGAACTGGCAGATTATATTGTAGTCTGTGCTCTCTGTAGAACACTTGTTCCCCAAACTGGGAGAATAAGAACCATTTAAAGAATTGATCATGTAGAGACAAAAAGAAAGTGATAGTCCAAATATTAAGGAAGTCACAATGCACAGGCCAAACTCAAGTAAGCATTGAATATAAGAGAACCATACAGCTAGTCCTCAGGTAACACCACTTGTTCAGAAACCATTCAAAGGTATTATGATGATGAGTAAGAGTTCTGTCCTTTGTAACATCCCCACAACCACATGATCATGATCCAAGCACTTGGGTTCTTAGCTCATGATTATAACATCACAGAGAGACATGGTCACATGATTTCCATTTGCAACTTTCTCTGCCAGTTTCCCACAAGCAAAGTCAATGGGGAAGCCATTAGGGAATGTCACAAGTTGTTCTGCAAGTCCACCGAGAAGCCGTATTGTGGAATATGAGATGCAAATAGCACCACCCACCCTCTGTAATATCTACCTGTGGCCCCATCAGCTTAACCACAATCCATAATGCCTGCTCATGGCCCCTGCCAGCTTACTCATAGTCCTCGCCAAACTGCTCACACTCTGTAGCACCCACCCATGGTCCCCTGCACTTAGTAGTGCCTGTCTGCACCATTCACTTACCCACTGCAGCTCTGTCTTGCCAGCCTTGTGTCATATGATGGTCTCTCTTAACAACCCATGTGTCTCTAGGTTATCATGGCAACCAGGACTGCTTCAGGAAATGCTTCCATGACCCATGATTTTACGATAAATTCCTACTGCCACATCATTCTATTTTGAGTGCGTACTTTACATCTTTACAACATCTTACAACATAAAAAAGTTTTCTTGTAAAAGGAAGCAATACTGCTTTATATGACACTTCATATGACATTCAGTAATTTATCCATTGAGCATCATCATTTATTTATTTAATTTATCTAGTATTGCCTAACTCCAAACAACTCTGGGCAGCTTACACCCAAACAATATCAAAATTGACAAATATCAACAGCACCAAACTCAAATAAAAAAGGAGAAAAAAAATCAAAATGGAAAACCCAATATATCCCAAAACATGCCACTAGCAATTGATCTCTGACAAGGGACACTAGTCCATTTGGTCCAAGGGGTGTTAGAACAGCCAGATCCTTAGAGCTCTTTGGAGCACCAACAGGGTGAGAGCCATCTGGATCTCAGAGGAAACCTAATTTTGGAGGGCAAGCACTGCAAAATAGTTGGTGTTCTTCCTGCGTCCTGATAGATCAAAGAACAATTCAGTTCCTGTGCAGTTGAGAGGTTATTTTACTTCATTCCTTATAAAAGGAGATACTGTGTAGATAGTGTTTTTGTTCTATAGGCACATTTCAAATTTTAGAGCATATCATGTGCACCTATAGCTGACTTATGAACTAGTCAGGTATACAACATAACCCAGCCTAGTTGTGGTCCACACTCCCACCCCACCCCCATCCCCCAAAAAAGTTAATGGAGTAAATAGTGGGTCTTTTAACTATCTTTAAACAATTAGGAAAAATAGGAAGTTGTCTGATTACATCATGGATATTATGGTAGGTGCATTTATTCACAAAATAATCACTTACCAAAAAGTGAACTGTGAGATAACTTCTCCAGTTCCCCCCCCCCCAACAAGATGTTTCTTATTATTTCAGCTTATCTTTGTTTTTTGAGGGAAGAGGAGGGGCAGAGGGCAAGGACATTCTTTCAAAGAAAGGATGGGTCATTTTTATTTTCTAAGATTATTTAAGGCTCCCAGAGATATTTTTAATGCTTCAAACTTGTGCTGATTATAAGATTATGAAATTGGAAGTCCAAACTGGAGCATATCAAGCTACCTACGCTTACTAAAATAATGTTATCTGATTAGCACTACAAAGATTTGGTTTACTGGTACTGTGATGATAAGGAATTGTTAAATGCTACATGATTTATTTTATTCTTCTTAAAAAATAATCTGTGACCTAGAAATAAATATACTATTTTACATTTAGAAGAATTAAAGGGGTTAAATTTATTAGGTAACTTTATTGGCTATTCTAGTGCTGAGACCCATTTTGCTAGCAATGCAATGTTGAAAATGAGCCAAAACAGCTGCCATATACACCAACTCCAATTAAATACTTGTTAATGAACTTAGTGGAGTAGAGCATTCTGTTCTATTTCTTGGCTGTCTTTACAGCCACTTACATTAGCAAATTTGGCAGTGTACTATAAAGCTAAGACAGATCCAAATTATATTGAATTTAAGTAATCACTTACGGTATTTACCCAATTTTTTTAAGATCATGGACTTCTTTTGTCAACTGGCTAGCTCTAGGATGTCATATCATAAGAATTCTGTTTTAGTACATCCTACCTCAACTCTTTTAGTAATATGATTGTAGCCATATTAAGGGTATTTTAATCCCTTCTCCAGCATTAATTCTTCAATCAGCCCTTACGATTCCAAGTGTGCTTTTACCCAGTTCTTTTTATCTTGCCAAGTTTTGTATTGCCACAAAAAGCATCAGTTCCATTGCCCAGAATGTTACGGTCCTAAGGAAATTTCACTTGGTCCAAAACACTTTGATTTTTATCTGGCATTGGTTTTATGGAAAATGTGACTCACTTGTAAAAATAAACTCTAGTAGTTATGGCTGTGATTCTAGATACATTTGAACTGCTAGATAAGCTATAATTTCTACAGGCTTGGTATCAGGTTTTTTCAAATATTTCTTTGTGAATGAACTTGAACATTAAGATCACTAGAAGAGGTTCTTCTATATGGCCCATCACCCTAAGTCTTTGGTTTGATGGAGCATAAGGATTTGGTACCATGGCATAGGAGATGTATAATTGTCCTTATAGAAAATGAGGAAAGATTAGGTTTATCAACTTCATACAATTTTCCAAGAGTATTTTGAACATCTTACATATTTCTTTTAATGTCTGAAATTATGCACCTGTTCTAAGCACATGTATGTATATATTGGGCTGCAGCACAGAGATAAAATTAAAAGCAAAATCCAAGATGATTAAAAAAAAAAACCTCATGCATTTAGCACCAGCATCTTAGAACTATGCCTGCTGTCTCTATGGTATAATAGCATTACACTGGGAAGAATGTGGCATTTTTAACTTCTGTTCTTTATTGAAATCAGAGGAAACAGAATATGCTATAATTAAAATTCCTCTGCTCAGACAGTTCAGAAAGATGCAGGTTATGTTTTGGAGGCTATGTCTAGTTTTAATATATTCATTTCCCCAGAGAAAGAAAAAGAAAAAGGAAATTAGTCTCTAAACTATAGAAAGTGTTATAGAAAAAAATTATTCTAGTGTACAGTAAATCATCTGAAAGAATTAGTTGACTTAAAATTGAATTACATTGATGCAGTTTGAAAATATATTACAAATTTTAGATATATCTTAGATGTGTTTTATATAAAAATTACCACTACAAACACAAATATACACACACATTTTGATTCACTTCTGTTGTATTTTTATACTGACTACCACATTTCTTTCAGACATTTTCTTCTTTTGATACTTACAGAATAACAGAAGAGGAAGGGACCTTGGAGGTATTCCAGTCCAATCTCCTAACCCTAACCCGATTATAATTTCAGACAAGTGGTTGTCCAATCTCTTCTAAAAACCTCCAGTGATAGAGCATCCACAACTTATAAAAGCAAGCCATTTTATTGATTAATTGTTTTAACTGTCCGGAAATTTCTCCTTAGTTCTAGGTTGCTTCTCTCCTTGATTAGTTTCTACCCATTGCTTCTTGTCCTGCTTTCTGGTGCTTAGGATAATAGGTTGACCCCGTCTTCTTTGTGGTAGCTGCAAGTATCATAATTATGTTACGTACAATGGAAGGACTTTATTTAGAATGGAATATAGAATTAATCATCTCAGTAAACTTAATAAATGCTTTGCACAGAAGAAATCTCACTTAAGTTTATGTATCTCCTTTTGAACTTCCTTCTAACTTTCCATGGACTGAGAACACAATTATTTCTTGGTTTTTAGTCTAGTTTAAGTTTAAAAACCAAACTTCTTTGAAGCATCCATTTATGTTAAAGATGTTTTTATGTGACAGCACAACTCAAAATAAATGCACATTTACCCTTGGTCAAGAAGCAATGTGGATTTATAAAGCAAGTTTTGAAACAATACAGGCAATTTTTTATATGTTTAGCAATTTCCCATAATCTGTTCCAATAATAATAAAAGATGAATAAATTAGGTTCAACAGGCATAAATTCTCCAAGGAAAAGCCCTTGAGCAATGACAAAATCTAACTAGCAATACTGAGTTGATGGAACTTCATGCTTCACTGTATGTTGCACAAACAGAATCATTTACAAGCAACAAACTGAAAATATATTGCCCTACTGGGTGAATCGGTGATAGATATATGTGTGTCTATGTGTGTGTGACACATATAGAAACACACATTCCTTTTTGCACTTGATACTTCATGCAATTATTTCCTAAAGTCTTGTTCTGCAACCAAATTACTAAAAGAATTATTTTTAGGATATAATGAAACATGTCATTATTTTTAAACATGCTTATGCATATGCCCAAACCAATTTGATTTCAATCTGATTTATAAAGTAGTTTTCCTTTTGTGATATTCTTCTATTGCACATCTTAAAAGCCAACTTCATTCAGATTCAATAGGGAAAGTAGAAGTTACACGTAAAAAGTACTTTGCCATTATAATTTAAAAACAATTCTTGTTCATGTTTCATCACCATGTCAAAAGATGTGTAACATGACAAACGGAAGAAGTAATTCATTCTTCAGCACCTAGAACATTTTGAAAATAATTAATAACATCATTTAACCCTTTAAATTGGGATTTGAATTAAAGCATATTTTTCAACATCATTTTATCTTTGTATCATACAAATTGTTATCTTGCCAACCAACTACATTAACTATTGTGAATGACAACAAAAAGGCTCTAAAGAAAAGTGCCCTATGAAAACAAAATATAATAAGCCTCCAACTTGGATAAAAAAGGCATATATTTTCATATGTTTTTCTAAATGTGATTTCAGAGTGGAGAGCAATGAATTCATTAACCAATTAATAATTTCAATATTAGCGAATTTGTTTTAAAATGTACTTCAATTTTAGTGTGCTTGCATGAAATCGTGATATCATGCCACTTGAAGAAGTCAACCATATTTATTTATTTACTAAAATTATGTGCATCTCAATAAACAAATAATAATCTCTCCTGAGATGAGATTAAATTCAATCACATTGAAACCGGAGAGCATTTTTTACATGTATTTTTACATTAAACATTAATTTTGTAGAGGCCATTTAGGCAAATCTTAAATCACAGATCATATGTTTTTGCCATAATTTCTCTAAGGTAATCTGACTTCAACTGACTAACTCAACCATCTCCTTGGATTTATTGAGATCAAAGAACTATTGAAAATGCATTAAAATTAAAAATTCCATTCTCATAGATCCCACACGGTCATCTGGAAATTGCTCGAGTCTTCTGGAGAACATAAAACCTGACAAGAATATCTACTTCACAAAACCATCCTATTCAATAACACCTAGAGACCACAAGCTTAGTGCAGGTGGTCCCCGACTTATAAAATTTATTTAATGGCCATTGAAACTTACAACAGCACTGATAAAGTGACGTTTTTCATACTTATGACCATTGCAGCATCCCCATGGTCACATAATCAAAAGCTTGGCAACTGACTCATATGTATGACAGTTGTAGTGTCTCAGGGTCATGTGATCACCTTTTGTGACCTTCTATCAAGTAAAGTCAATGGGGAAGCCAGATTCACTTAACAACCGTTTTCCTAACTTAACAACTACAGGGATTCACTGAACAACAGTGGCAGGAAAGTTCATAAAATGGGGCAAAAGTCACTTAGCAAGTGTCTCACTTAGCAAATTTTGGGCTCCATTGTGGTCATAAGACGAGGACTACCTCTACCCTTATGAAAAAGGCTAATCTGAGGAGAAATGAGATACCACAAGACATCAGTTGCAGACAAGAAGCAAAAAAAAAAAAAGAGCAGAAAAAGAAATCTTTAACGTATTAGAAAAATAACAGATCTCAATAATAGATCTTTTGTTGTAACGCTGATGCTAAAAAGTAAAAATTTGGAAAGATGCAGGCAAGTTCTCGAGAGAGCTGTTGATTAGCTGCTTTCTATAAACAACAAACAGAAGAAGGGGACATGTTTTATTCACACTCTGTCCTTTGTTCAGGTACTTCTGAGCGTGGACATCCTTTCTGCCAAACTCATTTCAAATATGACTGCTTCCCCAGTGCCGTGTGCAAAAAAAGCAACTAAGAAAATTTGAAAAAAAATTCAGAGGAAACGGCTATACGTTTTTTGAAGCAACCAACTTAAATGTCATCTGAAACATTCAAATTTCCCACAGCATTCTGACTACTTTGTGAGTTCCAGAAAGCCTGGCATGCAGTTCACCTCGTCGGAAAGGGATGACAGCAAAGAGCCTCAGGGGAAGTTCAGAAACATTGACTCATCTCAAACTACTAAACAGGGCGGGCACGATTAACTCAAGGAAAAGGGGTACCATTAAACAGTCAGGGATAATTGTAGATCTTTCATATGTATTTCTCCCAGCAGATGCAGTATGCATCTATAACCAAAATTAAACACTGCAGTTAGAATAAGAGAAGCCAAAGGGGGAAGATTCGTGGAAAATGGAAAGAAATTAAGGTTGGGTGTCTTGTTTTGGGTTTTTTTTTTGCAAATAGTGAGGTGTACAAGCAAAAACAAAAGCAAAGAACAAAACATGTACCTATTGTAGTTAATACCTTCCACAGGGTATGTGCTGAAGAATATCAGCAGCATTTCTTCATGCAAACAATTATTTTTACAACCCCGGTATACATGGAAAATTGGCTCAAATAAAGTACACTAAGCCATTCTGATGGTTGACTATGATTACAGAATTAAACGCCAACTATAATAATTTCATTTCTTAAAAGGTAAAGGTGTTATTCATAACAGAAGCACTATAATGCAATTAAGTTTACTTATAAGAACATGAAAAGAGGGAGAGGCAAGAAAGATATAAATAGTTTAAAGAAGAAAACCACATTTCATTTTAAAAAGTAGTCACCATATGGTCTCTCCTGCTGTCCTGCCACCCAGGTCTTCTGTTGACATTTAGACACTTCACTATAATGTTCCAAAAATCAATATCAATTTATTCCTTCTTTGGACCCTAAGCAACAAAAGTAAATAATATTGTCACCTCCAGTCTGCCTGCAGAACATGGTCACAAAACAGTCTTGCTATTATAATGCAGCCCAAGATGGTCCTTTATGCTAGCTCCGCTGATTGTATTGGTTTTCATGAAAGACAAATACTTTAGCAAACTAATACAGAGAGGTCAGGTTTTTTTGTAGGGCAGCCAAAAGAAAAAAGCGTTGAGACCAAATTAAGAGAAAAGTTGGGGAACTCTCATTTTGTCTGTACTGATTTTATTAGCGCACAAATGAGACCCAGCCATAGCCTCCCTGTTTAGTTTTTTTTTTATAGTTATGTTCTTTGGGAGAAAATATACGAACAACATGTACTGTACATACTCCAAATTATCTTCAAATTAGGATATAGTTTTTAAAACTTGACCTTCAAAATATCAAACGTTGAGCAGTTCTTTCTTGAAAATCTATCATGGTGCTGCACAAAATAAATACAGGAATTCCTCAACCTGAGATGACAATTGAGCCAAAATTTCTGTTCCTAAGTGAAACATTTGTTAAATGAGTTTTGTCCCATTTTACCACCTTTCTTGCCACAGTTGTTAAGTGAATAATTTCATTTGTTAAATTAGCAGCATAGTTGTTAAGCGCATCTGGCTTTCCCATTGAGTTTGCTTGTCAATTGCAAAAAGTGATCACATGACCTCAGGACACTGAAACCATCATAAATATGAGTCAGTGGCCAAGCATCTGAATTCGGATCATGTGACCATGGGGATGCTGCAATGGCTGTAAATGTGAAAAACAGTCATAAGACACTTTTTCAGGCTGTTGTAACTTCGAACGGTCACTAAACAAACTGTTTTTAGTCAAGGACTACCTGTAATACTAAATACCTATAATATTTTTCCCCCAAGACCTGTCAGCCTATGCTTAATAAAATATCTGTAAAGAAGCAAATTATCCAGGAAACTTCACAGGTATTCAGAGCTCGAATTATTGTGTGACTCCTTTCACTGTTCACTATTCATCAGCTAAGTTTACAAAACATGTATGTTCAAAGTGTGATACAATTAGGGGAACAATGATGAGAAAGGACTACTGTTTTCAAACAGAATCATCTGGAGGCAAACAGAATGCTAATTAACAAGACTCAGCCTGATCACTACAGCTCTTCTTATTTATTAAGACATTTCAGCTCCTCAAAAACTTTTTTAACACATCCCCATTCCATATTTCCAGAGGCAGAGTTTCTCCTTTCTTCCCTTGAAGCTTTTTCCTCCTTTTTGGGATTGTTGCATTTTTCTTAAATTAACTTCCATACGATGCCCGGTTATTTGTTGTGCAATATCAGTTGAGGCATTCTATCTATACAATCTATACTGAAAAAAGACACAAGCAATTCATTCATTTTCTCTGCAATATCTTTATCATATTTTAGCATTTGTATTTTCTTTACCATCCAACAGACCATCCAGTCGACTCTTGTTATTTTTATTGCATCATTATCTTACTGTTAAGTTTATTAGAAATATACTTCTTAAAATTTTTTATTGAATCCTGTATGGCAGGGGTGTCAAACTTGCAATGTAACATGATGTGTCACGACGTATCGCGATTTCTCCCCCCCCATTGCCGGCAATGGGGTGGGTGCAGCTTTGGCATAACACATCTGGCCCGTGGGCCGGCAGTTTGACACCCCTGCTGTATGGTGTGGTTGCATTTCTTTCAAGCAACTTCGTATTATTTGGGAGGTTATATTTGAGCAAACCTGTTTTGAAGAAGAAGGCTCCATTTTAATAGGTTTTTTTTTACAAGATATGTTTATACTTAAGATTTGGTAAGCCTGGTAATATCTTTTCTGATTTGTCATATTTTTCCCTAAGCATTATTATGATTTTTTTAATGATCCTCAAGTATTTTATACTCTTTCTCTGACAGCAACGTTTTTTTACTAGTCTTCTCATATTAAAGTTCTTCTTTCAAAGCTGAATATAATATAGAAAATAAATTAAATAATGTAACTGTTACTGTTTCCAAAGCTTTTGGGCAACATATAGAACTAATTTTAGACCTGTATTTCTATGTATTCTGCCATTATTTAGGAAATACAGATCTACTGGAGAGTATGAAGGAAAGTCTGTTCATATGTGATCTTTCTGAAAATGCATCAGATATCCAGAATCAAACATCATATAAAAAACAATTTGGAACAGAAAGGAGAAACAACATTAGGTAGACTTGGGATGAGACAGAACAGGAGCTGAACTCTTGAGAATGAATGGAAGAGAAAGCTATTTATTTGATACGGAATTAAAGCAGGATTGTTAAATATTCCAGCAGACATACTTCCAAAAGAGATCAGACAGATGTACTTAATACAAGAATTGCCATAAGAAGTATCCAGATATAAAGGTTTTAGAGCAGAAAAAGGTTCTTGTCAAGTCTCTAGACCTGAATTTAATTTAGATTTGGTAATCACAAAATTATTTGCAAATTTGTGACTTTCCAACTTTGCATATCCTTTAGTTGAGGGTCAAGAAATATTCACTCTTAATAAGAAGCTCAGCTATGAT
>NW_015386165.1:1025646-1030263 GCF_001527695.2 Protobothrops mucrosquamatus | reverse complement strand
AATACAAGAATTGCCATAAGAAGTATCCAGATATAAAGGTTTTAGAGCAGAAAAAGGTTCTTGTCAAGTCTCTAGACCTGAATTTAATTTAGATTTGGTAATCACAAAATTATTTGCAAATTTGTGACTTTCCAACTTTGCATATCCTTTAGTTGAGGGTCAAGAAATATTCACTCTTAATAAGAAGCTCAGCTATGATGGCTCTTATACATATATTGGAATTATACATATATTGGAATTATTGTGGCCTTGTTCTTTTCTCCTCTTAAAAAGTATAGAGGAGAATTTTCATGATATAAAGGAAGTATAGGAAACAAGCTCTGTAATCCAGGCACTGAATTGACCCTTGATAGCTTTACAACATCAGAGTGATATCACTGGATAGAACACAAAACCATTACTGCAAAATAACCTTAGGAGTTATTCCCTAAATTAAATAAAACTGTCTAGTTGGCAGCTGTGACTGCCTATTTTCTCATAGGCTGTACTGGAATATGAATGATAAAGTCAGAGAAATTTGGGAAATTTTTAATAAAGTTTTCCAAACAGTTCTTGGTCCATCAAAATGGAAAAATATATCCCTAAATATTTTTATTTGTACAGTAAGACATTTACTCATTTCTCTTCTCTGCAACTTCAAGTGGTTCAGCACTCAATGGTATTCCATATTTCTAAAACCGAGACTTAGTTTTACCTTTAATATGAAAGGTAAAATAGTGGTCACTTCTATTTTAATTTATTATTATTGAAAAAAGATCACATTAGAGCTCTTTGCAATTACCTTATTTTGAAAATATGGAAATAAAGCCCCATGCGCTTTATTGAAATAGATTTAGCAATGAGATGCAGCTAGCCAAAAGATGATGAATACAAAAGCTGAATGGTTTGAAAGAAAAGTAATTCAGAAGAAGAACTGGACTCCTCTTCCAAGTAGGAAAAGAGGATGGAAGGAGTAGGTCAGTGATGGCGAACTTTTTAGAGACCGAGTGCCCAAACTGCAGCCCAAAACCCACTTATGCATCGTCGGGTGCCGGGTGGGTGTGGCCCATTGGCTGGGCATGGCTGCATGGTAACGGCAGACTGGGTGGGACTACAAAGTTCAATCAATTCCAACTTTGCAAGATTTTTTTTCCCGCGAGAAGTTGAAATTGACTGATTGATTGAAACTTTTTTTTTTTGCACACGGCGATGGAGGCCTAAAGCGAAAAGATTTTATAAAACCCAGCTGAAGGCTTAGGACTGGGGCGACGGCGCGCGTGCCCACAGAGAAGGCTCTGAATGCCGCCTCTGGCACCCGTGCCATAGGTTCGCCACCACTGGAGTAGGTAAATGAAATGTGACATATATTTCACTCTACCAGTATACCCCTGCCTTTTATTGTCTGCTGAAATTGGAGGCCAAGTTATCTTTTACACACCACTGCCTACCCACACAATTGCAGAATCCAGGAGACAATGGCTATCTATGGCTGTTGAGTTGACAAAAATATGTAATGTTTAAATGAAAGATATTGATGTTAGAATTTCTCCTAGAAACTCTTTAAATACATCTTTATTTAGAAACTCAACCAGAAGGTATGAGCTAACAACAGCAAAGTCAAGAATAAGTTTGAATAGATAAGTTGCTACTACTGAAAATGCAAAAAAAAAACCTTACTAATTATTTGCTTCTGCAGAATCTAGCAATCCAGTCCACCGCCTATATTTATCCAGGATTTAAATATTATATTTCTTTCTCTTGCTCTTGCATGATGAGGTGGGAGACATCTACGCTATATTTTGATACTGTACTGGTTTTGTTTAGTCTCTGGTTATTTCAATCTTGAAATGTTGGAAGCTTCAGCCCAGGCAATCAATTTTATAAAATTTAGGTTATTGATAAAATTAGGCAAATATCCTCTATGTAATATTTCTGCTGTATGTTAAGACCAGTTTGCCCGGTACAGTCTTTGATTTATTCTACTTTATTTCTTTTCACTAATTCCCTAATAAAATGTTTTATCTTTTGTAAAACACACACACACACACACACCGGGGGGGGGGGGACAGAGAGAGAGAGAGAGAGAGAGAGAGAGAGAGGGAGAGAGAGAGGGAGAGAGAGAGAGGGAGAGAGAGAGAGAAGAATATTGAAGGAACGGGACAGATTGTGTTTTCCAGGTGGGCCTAGATTTCATAGCAAACCCAGGTTTATTTATTGGCATTTCTGAGGATCTCTGAGAAATGAAGCAGGTAAAGAGACATCTAGAATCCATGTTAATTCTTAGAGACTGTTTAGACACATCCCTGCAGTTTTCTTGGCAAGATTTCATAAGTGGCTTGCCATTGCCTACTTCTTAAAGCTGAGAGGGAGTGATTGGAACAAAGTCACCCAGTTCGTGCCTAAGGCAGGACTACAACTCATAGTCTCCAGTTTTTTTCCTGGTGCCTTAATCATTACCCCAAACTGGCTCTCTTATTTCATTGATAAAATCACATAAATTCCTTCTAAGATAGAACCCTGAAGGACAGAAATTACTGACATCACAGAGGTAATATTTTATGCTATTACCTGAATTTATGAATATCAAGAAAATGGGTCTTTGCAGCATTAGCTCTCTCATATATGGATTATATATATGGATTAGGATTCACTTTTACAGGGCAACAATTTCAGAGAGTTCTAGAGGATATGAATAGGTCATAGTCTGGATTCAGGAATGAGACAGAAACCATACTGGTTGTTACACTGGATGACTTGTGGTAGCAATATAGCAGTAGCACTTAGACTTATATACCGCTTCACAGTGCTTTACAGCCTTCTCTAAGTGGTTTACAGAGTCAGCATATTGTCCCCCAATAATCTGGGTCCTCATTTTACCGACCTCGGAAGGCTGGAAGGCTGAGTCAACCTTGAGCCGGTGAGATCAAACTGCCGAACAGCAGGCAGCCGGCAGTCAGCAGAAGTAGCCTGCAGTACTGCACTCTAACCTCTGCACCACCACGGCTCAATATAGATCACAGGTGTCAAACTCAACGTGTCACGTGACGTGTCGCGACGTATCATGACTTTGTTTGCATTGCTGGAGCTGGGATGGGCGCGGCATCCATATGATGCAACCAGCCCACAGGCCGGCAGTTTGACACCCGATATAGATAGTGGAATACAACCTACTAATTTTAGAAATGGCAAATCATTAAGAGTTTTAGTTGATTGAGGTAAATAAATGCTACAAGTAAATGAGTAAATAGTTAAATAATTGAGATACTGAAACAGCCCTAAAAGAGCCCTTTTCTCAGTAGCCACTACTCTGTTAATGTAAGTTAGTTAGGCTACCAGAGAATGACCTTCAAAGCCCGCCTCAGATTCCCAAGGGGCAGACATTAAAGGCAATGATCCCTGAGGTAATTTGATAGTACTGTAATCCCTTAGCAGCTTTGGGGATAAAACCAACAGGAGTGCAATTTATTAAGAGAAAATGCCCTTAGGGGAAATAAGACAAAGTCAAAGCCAGGAACATTTGGATAATAAAAATATTCTATGGGACTGTTTAAAAAGCAAAATTGTGAAACCACTACAAACAAGGGACTGTATTGTATCTCCCAGTTTCTTCAGCCAAATAACATTTTCTGCATTTCCAATGCAAAGATTTTTAGAAGCCTGCCAGGCATATATGTTCTTTCATGTAGGGCAGTTGACAGCAGTGTCTTTGCTCCTATGAAACCCGGGAAATCTACAGTCTCAGTCAATTCTTTTCACTTTTTAAATGCCACTTTTTGCACAGGTATCCATGATTATCAGCTGATCTCCCCTGATGAACCAACTGCACTTTCCAGAAATATTCCTCCAAGAAAAAAAAAAGACCTAAAGATGAGCAGTTCCTAAAAAGTCGTGATCTAGGTATGGATCATACTTTTAAAATATTGATGGGCTGCAAGGCTCAAGCTTATTCTAGCCTGCCTAGCTAGAAAGGAAGAAGCTGGTGGTATCACATAACTTAGCAAATGTTCTTATTGTGCAAGAACTGATGGGAAACTACGTATTTTCTGGAGGACATGGATATAGTCTCCATGCCAAAAATGTAAATATAATAAATATATATTAAGTTTTGATCTAGTTAATGAGATTGTATACTGCCAGAGCCACCAGTAACGATATTTGATTGGTTACTAGTAGTTAAGTTTAAGCATGCTGCACAAGTAAGTATTTTCTGTATATTTTATGTATACTTTCCAAAGTCTTTTTACAATATACATTCACTGAATCTCTTTAATAAGCAAGGTTGTAGTACAATTTTCTTATGAGAATGTCTGCTCTCTGCTTGCTGCCCTTTTCCCTTTCTCTTTTTTGAAGAGAATGGAGTAAGAATAACTAATCATTTACTTTGGAAAATATAACAGGAGTTATTTGTCAACACCAAGCCTCCCGCAATTTAAGAGAGTTTAAAGCAGCAAAAACTCTTGGGTTGTCTGAAAGGCTAACGTATTTATTATCGCAGAAGCTTTTATGGGTCACTGTTCACTTCATCAGATACACAGAAAACTGTCTTAAGGAAAATATATCTTTCTCTGCACAATATTCTATGCATTTGATGAAGTGTCTGTGAGCCACAAAAAAAAGTTTCTTGGGTGATTTTTTTTC
>NW_015386165.1:960267-1019896 GCF_001527695.2 Protobothrops mucrosquamatus | reverse complement strand
GAAATACAAAATTAAAGTAAGAATTATGCATTAAAATGCATACCGATAAAACCTACAATTCCATTTTGGACGGAGCAACTTGATGCAAAATGAAGGAAAGGAAGGAGATGTAGTGAAAAAAGAAAAGAAATTGGAGCTAGAACATAAGAGAGAATAGGAAATCACTCTAATACAACAATAGCATTCACTACAGGTAGTCTTTGACTTACAACAGTTCATTGGCTCAGCCAATCTCACTGTATACATGTTATACTTTGATAATAAAGGTTCATTCATTTAGTGACTGTTTGAAGTTATAACGGCACTGAAAAAATGGCTTATGACAGTTTTTCACACTTACCACCACTGCAGCATCTTCAATGCCATGTGATTAAATTTGGATGCTTGGCAACTGACTCATATTTATGACAGTTGCAGTGTCCCGTGGTCATATGATCAACTTTTGACCTTCTGGACAAGCAAAGTTAATGGGGAAGCCAGATTCATTTAACAACTGAGTTACTAACTTAAGAAGTGCAGTGATTCACTTAACAACTGTGGCACGAAAGGTTTTAAAATGGGGCAAAATTCACTTAACAACTGTCTCACTTAGCAACAGAAATTTTGGGCTCGATTATGGCTGTAAGTCTAGGACTACCTAATACACGTCTCCATATCTTTCTATTGTTGAAAGCCATTTTTACCTGCACCATCCATACATTGCCTTTTATTTTTTTAAATTTCTCACCTTTCTCTTATTGAAGGTCTTATCAATTCCATCCAGTCATCAACTTGGTCTTCTCCTTCCTTTTTATATCTGTTTTTCATTTTTTTCTTCAATATTAAAGGTCCAGGAAAGTGTAAAAGACCTCAACCTAATGTCAGAAAGTGCCAATATCAAGAAAATCTTTGGAGAAAATGATTGTATTGATGGAAGTCTGCAACTGTAACTCAGTGGTAAAATTTCTACTTTATTTGCAAAAAATCCAAAGCTATAAACCCCTGGCCTCTCCAGGTAGGACGCTGGCTTGAAATCCTCAAGGGTGGCTTGTAGTTGTTGTAGAGAATATTTTTCCCCATTTCAGCACCTTTAAGATGGGTGGACTTCAACTCTCAGGGATTCCCCAGCCAGCATGCAAAGATGCTGAGGGTGAGAAACACAACTATAGACAATCCTGAAAAAAATTCTTACTACAGTAATATAAAGAAAGGGGAGGTTTTTTGCTCCTAGGTGAAGACACTGCTACTGAAAATGTTTGCTCCATCCTCCTGCCTTGAAGAACAGTCCCACTTTCAACAGATCTTTGCTGAAAAAGATTAATCTCAGCATGAATAATGTCCCATTGAATTTGTCAGTGCAAAAGGCCAAGGAAAGGAATGAGAAAGAAACAGTAATTCTGAATACAATAATATCACAAAGAATGGGATTAGCGTTAGCCAACTTTTGAAAGGGGAAAAAAGTAACAAGGAAGTAGCAGGGCTTTTATTGATATCTACTGTTGAAATATGCAACAGTAAATACACAACAGGATTAAAATCTAAACTGCACAGAAATCAACAGAATAAAATTAAGCATCTGCAGAAGTCTCTTATTAACTTCATTGAGACTTACATTCCAGATGTCATAAAGCACTATGCCAGAAATTAGGAAAAGATATTAAAACAATTAAGATTTCTCCTAAGAGAATCTGAAACCACTAATTCAAAAGATACAATAGCAAGACATCCCAAAGGTGCTTTTTTCCAAAAGAGAACTGGACTTTCTAGTTGTTGTTGTTGTTTTCTTTGAAAATGTTTCACTTCTCATCCAAGAAGCTTCTTCAGTTCTAACTTCTTTAGTTAGAACTGAAGAAGCTTCTTGGATGAGAAGCGAAACGTTTTCAAAGAAAAAAGTAAACAAGAAAGTCCACTTGCCTTTTGGAAAAAAAAGCACCATTGGGACAACCATAACCTGGATGATTGAGAATTTCCATAGACATTTGCAATAGCAAGACAGATTTTTTTAGAACTTTCCCAAAGCAAAGAGCAATTTTAAAAACTCAATATTCCAAGCAACAGAACATAGTTATGTTTTACTTGGCAAAGCAAATGCCCTGCTAACTATAATTCTTGTGGCCTTTCCCCCAAAAAAGGGGGGGGGAAGTGATGTGTTTTTCTCCTCCAAATTACTAAAATAAGGTGAGAAATGCCTTTGGCCTATTTTATGATCATGCCTCTCTATCACTGAACTGAAAATAAATTTGGAGTCTAAAATAATCATACAGCCAACGAGTTGTATTACATGATGTTAGTCCGTTAGTAAAACTTGCTTGTGCAGGGATTCCCACTCCATCTGCATCTTAGCAACATTCTGGAATAGTCTGGAACCACCAGAAATACAGTACATTTCAGCGCCATAGAACAGTGATGGCGAACCTTTTAGAGACCGAGTGCCCAAACTGCAACCCAAAACCCACTTATGCATCATCGAGTGCCGGGTGGGTGTGGCCCATTGGCTGGGTGTGGCCAATTGGGTGGGCGTGGCCAATTGGATGGACATGGCTGCAGTGGTAACGGCAGACTGGGTGGGACTAAAAAGTTCAATCAATCAATTCCAACTTTGCAAGAACTTTTTTTTTCCCACGAGAAGTTGAAATTGACTGATTGAACCTTTTTTTTTTTTTTTGCACATGGCAGCGGAGGCCTAAAGCAAAAAGGTTTTATAAAACCCAGCTGAAGGCCTAGAACTGGGGCGACGGCGTGCGTGCCCACAGAGAAGGCTCTGAGTGCCGCCTCTGGCACCCGTGCCATAGGTTCGCCACCACTGCCATAGAAGATACCCGGAAGAGAAGTGGAATAAGGGCATTACCCAAAGTATACAGACAGATGAATGTGCTTCTGGTATGAAGTGAAGGACTAATTACTTGTCCACTGGGGTAGCTTTGGAAATGTTTATTAAGATACAAATCATTATTCTCCAGGCTGATGCAGCTTCAAACCAAACTCAGATCTCCCACAGAGGAGAGAACAAATAGACCTGATTAATACCGCAGACAATGAGCAAGAAATCCTAGCCAGTAGTCATAAATTTGGAGCTTATTCTGAACGCCTGAAACATGCGAAATAATGGGGATCTGCATTTGCATCTGCAAATAATGTTAGCCAGCACATTAGGAAAACTCCGAAGGTCCCAAATTAGAGAAGTGGACATCTGGGTCAAACCAAACATGAGGCTATTATTTTAGAAATTGAGCCTCTCATTGGCCTTGGGGTTGCTGAGGAAATTTGCTATACAAAACACTCAGCTTCAACCAACCTTGGTCAAAGGACAAGAACAGAAGCATCCACAGCAATCCATGGTGATGTCACCATGCAAATGCCACAGCCTTATACTTATGTCTTAATGAGTAACACAAGTATGCAAGTTCCCCCTTATAACCCACCCTCAAAGGCACCCTTGGGCCAGAGTGTGTAAGAACAACACATCATTCTGACCGCACCCATGTCAATGCTGGCCCCATCCATCAGTACCAGGGAATACTTGAGAGAGGGCATTATACAAACTAGAGCTCTGGGCAGGGAAGGCCAGCTTAATTTGACCTGCATATAAATGCCATCTCCATATTCACTCTATCATGGCCTTGAAGAACTGACCTCCTTCTTTCTTTTTCTCCTGCTTCTTATCCCTTAGGTCTTTCAATTAATGCAAGTTGCTCAGGGAGAAATCACAGTTTGAAAAGCAGGGGAGAGGGCGGTGGGAGGGAAATGCAACAAATAAAAAATAATAATAAAACGGGAGGAACTGCAGGCAAGTTCTTTACTGACCAAACTAAGTAAAGCAATCAGCATATTTTTTTCTCTGCTTCAGTGCCAGGCCTGAATATAATAAGAAAACTAATGAGCCAGCTGTAGTAAGCAAAACTGGTTACAAATAAGAGATGCATCTGGATGCACACCAGTGTGTCCAAACTCTCTTCAGAAGACCTATTATTATTATTATTATTATTATTATTATTATTAGTATTAGTATTAGTATTATATTATAATTATTATTATATTATAATTATTATTATTATAATTATTATTATTATTATTATTATTGTTATTATTATTATTATTATTGTTATTGTTGTTATTATTATTATTATTATTATTATTATTATTATTATTATTATAAAAATAATATATTTTAAGGAGATACCTGGTTGACACCTAAGATGCTGATAGCAACCCGTGTCAACCATCAGCACCAGCCAATTTGAATGTTCAGTTGACTGAGGTTCATATCTAATAAATAAAAGATAATAATAATAATAATAGTAATAGTAATAGTAATAATAATAATAATAATAATAATAATAATAATAATAATATAAAAAATATAGGAAACCCTATACCATTTCATATAAATGGCTGTCCAGTCTCTTCTTAAAAACTTCCAGTGTTGGAGCATTCACAGCTTCTAGAGGCAGATTGTTCCACTGATTAATTGTTTTGTCTGAAAATTTCTCCTTAGTTCTAGGTTGCTTCTCTCTTTGGTTAGTTTCCACCCATTGTTTCTTGTCCTGCCTTCAGGTGCTTTGGAAAATAGCTTGACTCCCTCTTCTTTGTGGCAGCCCCTGAGATATTGGAACACTGCTATCATGTCCCCCACCCCGTCCTTCTCTTCATTAAACTAGACATACCCAATTCCAGCAACCGTTTCTTATATGTTTTAGCCTCCGGGCCCCTAATCATCTTTGTTGCTCTTCTTTGTACTCCTTTTTGAGTCTCAACATCTTTTTTACATCGTGGTGACCAAAACTGGATGCAGTATTCCAAGTGTGGGCTTACCAAGGCATTGCAAAGTGGTATTAATACTTCACGTGACTTTGATTCTATCCCTCTGTTAATGCAGCCTAGCACTGTTTTGGCTTTTTGGGCAGCTGCAGCACACTGCTGGCTCATATTTAAGTGATTGTCCACTAGGACTCCGAGATCCCTCTCACAGTTGCTACTATTGAGCAAGGTACCACCTATACTATACCTGTGCATTTGATTTTTCTTAATTTTATTTTTAGTTTTTCCTAATTTTATTTGGGTGTTGGAGAAGACTCTTGAGAGTCTCCTGGACTGCAAGGAGATCAAATCAGTCAATTCTAAAGGACACCTGACTGTTCTTTGGAAGGACAGATACTGAAGCTGAAGCTCAAATACTTTGGCCACCAAATGAGAAGAAAGGAATCATTGGAAAAGACCCTGATATTGGGAAAGATTGAAGGCAAAAAGAGAAGGGGAAGGCAGAGGTTGAGATGGTTAGTGTCATCAATGCAATGGGCATGAATTTGGGCAGACTCAGAAAGACAGGGGAGGACAGGGGAGGCTGGTATATTATGGTTCATAGGCTCGCAAGTTTTATTTTTCGTGACCCCCACAGCCATGGATATAATTGAAACCTGGGTTAAAACAGCCAATCCCAGACCTGCTAGCCCTCATTCAAAACAAACAGCAGCACATGTATAATAAAGCAAGCATGCAAATATTTATTCACCTGCTCTTCTAGTAACTATCCTTACTTAACAGACTGGTGGTAAATGCCAAGGATGAACACTCTCCTTGTCCATTATACTAACTAATTCATGCTATAAGGTTGCTGTAGCTCCTAAAGCCAGCCTCAGTGCATGGGCATAAATATCAAATTGTTAGGAATGATTGAAGTTAGACAAACCTACTTACTTATTTATAGGATATATAAATTTGGAGTTAATTTTTATCTTTTCAATGAAAATAGAGCAGAAATCCTTAATGGAAGAGATTATTACCGGAATCATACCTTCAACTTGAAGTTTCTCTTCTCTGCAATTGTTTCTATGTACTTTTTCAGTCCTCGGGAGATGCATTCTTAAGTCACCTTCCTTCCCTTTCGTGTTAACAAGCAGCTGCTATGCAGGGGGAAGGGGCTGATGTGTGTCTTTTAATGCTCCCAATTCGTCAAATCAGGGAAAGTGCAATGGTTTTCACCAAGTATATGATCTTTAATGGTTCAGGGAATACAAGGCCACTTTAAACTTGTCCAATTAGTAATAATTCAGGTCAACCACCTTTGTGAATGACAGGGGTATCTCTCTTGGCACACCGATCTAACTAAAAGAAGAGGCACAGCAAACAAACAAGTAACAGCATTCCAGAAATCCTGAGGCTCAGATCACCTTGAAGTGCTGCAATTATTCTCGTCCACCAATTTTTTGCAATGCATTGTGTCAGTGATCACCTAGACTTTACAAAAGTTCCACGTTGTCTTGTTTGTTGCAAATCTGTGACATTGAAGAGAATCCCTTGGTATGTTTTGCAGCTTGTACACTACCTATAGTGCAAGACCATTACTCAGTGCCTGTACCCCATTCCTTTACGATAAGGTGACCAACCGTCCTCCTTTAGGGAGGATAGTCCTTCTTTTGTAAGTTCTGTCCTCTCTCAAAAAATGTCCTCCTACATGTCCTCCTTTTCGATATTTGAAGATTAATCTGTAAATCTCCATATTCGATCAATGCCGATCCGATCCATTGTGTATGATGTGACGTATTTGTATTTCACATGACGATTCGTCAAGGCTCGGTACAGTGCGACGAGACACGATTATGAGACGCATGCGCTCCGCACAGGAGAATTGTTTTGAGAGAGTGTGCCGCACACAAGAGTGCATCGCACGGAAGTGGCTTTGTTTACTTCTTACCAAAACACGACTCGGCACACACACATGCATAAGACTCTTTTTTTCCTTCAATTTATTTGTGTCCTCCTTCTCATTGTAAAAAAGTTGGTCACCTTATTTACGAGAACACACTAAGTCATGCTTACTGCAATAAGCTTCCCAAGAATTCTAAGACTTTAAAAAAATGACAAGTATTTTATCACACCAGTAGCAAGTATTTAAGTTGAAGTTAACTAAATAACAATTACATTACATTATTCTTTTTCAAGATTTTTTTTGTCCATTTTCTTATAAGGTTAGTACACTACAATTGGTTTATTTCCTGAGTCTTGGAAACATGCCTACTTCTACCATTTTTGGGAAAAACTCTTCGCCTGATCCTCCTGTTTGCTTTTATTTTTTTGTTTTCTCAAATTTATTATCATTTTTATTATTACTACTTTCTACCCTGTCTCTCTTTTCACTCTAGCTAAAGTTCTTGAGAGAACTGTTTTTCCATTTCTCTCTTTACCTTTCTCTTAATAAATTCAGGGACCTCTTCTATTTTTTATCATTGCTGTTGATGCTATTAAATCTATCCACTACATTTGATGGTTTGAACCACCAAATATTATTGTTACAGTTAAGTTCCATAATTAAGGTGTCCTGTAAGTTCTCAGCATTGATTGATTGCAAAGAATCTATAGGGAAACTCTACATCACAATGCGTGGGACCATGTTGTACACACCCAGCTTTTGGAAAGACAGGCTGTTAGTCCATAAGCCTATGCTTTTGATCTTTTTACCAGACCAGCAATGGCTGATTCTCCTGATTCTCCTAGTTCACAGCTTTCTGACAACAGTTCTTCCAAATTGATTCCTAGCAAAATTAGGTTGTGACTCAGATCTATCTTTAAAATAAGGCACTAAAAACATTTATTTTTCTTTGACTTCTTAAAGCCATTTCAATATACATGTATTGATTTTATTCTATGATGGGCCTTTTGGCATAGAAAAAAAGTCCTTTTTTTATTAACCCAATTCCTGCAACCGTTCTTTGTATGTTTTATTTTCCAATGATAAATATATCACTATTAATAGTATCACAAGATTAGTGCCGGAAGAATCCATTTGGATCTGAATCCAACCACCTAGTTGAGTGTAGAAATCTAAGTGTTACCTTCCCTAACAGCAATCTGCTTGAACATAATCAGAGACAAAAAAACAACTAAAATCCTAGTAACTGGTTCCACAATCAAACTTCTTAAAGTTGGGGAACTTAAAAAGAGTTCCCCAACTTTCAGTTGGCAACTGTCTTCTAGTAATTTAAATCCGTATCTTTTCTTACTCTTGAGATGACAGAAAAGCTTTCTCTGTGATACATGTTCAAGTAGCATAGTTGAAGAGTGCAATCACAGAGTGCTGTTAATTTTCTCTTCTCAGGCCCAAGTGTATCAAGCTCCTCAATTTTTCCCTGTAGCACTTAGCTTACGAGTCCCCTGATCACCCTTGTTAACCTTTTTGGAACCTGTTTCATTTTACATCAATTATTCCTGGAATATGATGTCCAGAACTAGGCAAAATATGCAGTCTAGAAGCAACCAATGCCAATTAATAATTTGGAACCTATTCTTCCATAGATGGAGTTTAAAGTGGTATTAGGCTATTTTATAGCTAGTTCAGAATCACCTCAGAGATTACAATTCCTAGATAGTTTTTGTAAGTACTATTGCCATGCCATTTTTCTTATATTCTATAGCAGTCCCATTTTTCCTCAGTGAAGAACCTAGCCCTTCATTCTATTATTATTTGCAGCCTACTTCTTTAACTTATCAAAAATATTGTAAATGCTGTGCCTTTTGGGGCAAAATATTCTACCTATTCACTACAAAGTGATGTGCTTTTTTTCCATTGGTTCATGCAGGTTTTGAAGGGTTGAAGATCCAAGACTGACCTTGTGCTACCCTATTTAGTATCCCACTCCAGTTTAATAAGAAACCATAGTTTGGTAAAATTGAAATTTGTAATTGTTTCATTGTTTTTCATTGGTTTTTAATTATTGAAAGCTGCCTAGTGTCACTCCAAGTGAAATAGGTAACATATAAGTTAAACAAATAAATATTTCTAGAGGAATCATTTTATAATGGAAATTGCATAAGATCTAACAAATCCCAGATTATTTTAATTGAGTCTGGATTGCTTTTGCCCCATTTTGGACTCTGACTTTTTGGGGGAAAATGTTTAAAACTTATTAGTTAAATAATCAAATGGATGAACCACAGAATATTAGTGTTCCCATTATTTTTTGTTAAATTTGAAAAGTTAAAATAAAGAAAAGACCTATAACCCATGAGCATAGTAAACTCACTTTTTCCTAAAACATTTGAGAGATTCATTTTTAAGGGTGAAATCACAATCTTTGAAACTGACATCAAAATGGCCACCTTTAATTCACTATCAGAAAAACAGGGTCAGAAAAATGAGGAAAATAACGATGACAAAATGTAGCATGGGTTTCTTCAATTTCTTTCCCAACAAGAGGACAAAAAAGGAGACAATCGACTTGCTATTTAATCCAAACTTAATAGATAACCAAGCAAAACACAGAAAACCTCAACTCTTACTTTTCCTCTTTCTTTATACAGTATCTAAAGGCAAATGAATAACACAGACAGAAGGAACACAACAGGGGGAAGTCAGAAATGATATGGTAAAGGAATTTCTAGCTAAGGATCTACAAATTCACAGTCACTGATGAAATGTGTCCTAGAATTAAAGAATTATCTGAAAAGCTCTTGAGATCTATTGAGGAATTCTGGGGAAGTAGAGAGGGCCAGAAAATTGGAGAAGTAGACACAGCCTCCTCTTCAAGAAAGGACGGAAAAAGGGATCCCAGTAATTACTGAGCAGTGAGCCTAACATCAATACCAAGAAAGCAGATAATAAATCAGGCCATCTGTAAGCGTCTTAAAGACAATGCCATGATTGCTAAGGTTCAGAATGGCTTTTTAAAAAATGAGCCATGTGAGACAATTCTCCTGTCTTTTTTAGACATCTTCTTTAGAAGACAAGGGGAACCCTATGGATATAACTCACCTTGATTTCAACAAAGGTTCCACATTACATTC
This sequence comes from Protobothrops mucrosquamatus, assembly GCF_001527695.2. Lineage (NCBI taxonomy): Eukaryota > Metazoa > Chordata > Lepidosauria > Squamata > Viperidae > Protobothrops > Protobothrops mucrosquamatus. The sequence continues at coordinate 1,010,140 of NW_015386165.1, read as the reverse complement.
TTTCTGACAAGCTGTTGAAATGTGGATTGGATGGCACTACAGTCCCCACTGACTATGTCATGGGACAGGATTCAGATTCGAGTCTCGCTCTCATTCTGAGAACACTGGTCCAGTTGAGTTTGTGGATTGTCAGCCTCTGGAATCTTCAAGCTATGATTCCTTGGAGGAAGCTAAGAAATCACAAGCATTAGTGGCAGCAGTTGGACAATGAGACACAATCCTTAAGCCCAGGTCTCAATGCACACAGAAGTGAGCAGGGCAACACTAGTCAATCTGTCTCCTCACTAAGCAAAGGACGAGATCTGAGTAATTGTAGTCAGCTGCTTGCAGATGGATTCATATAGCTGCTTTTGGGTTCAGTCTTTGTTGGAGACCTAGTTTACAGCTCTTGTTTATGTGTTTATGTACTCTTGAACCCTTGATTCTTGGACTGGCTGTCTAGGCAACTTGGCATTTTTGGTGTCTGGAATGAATATGAACCATTCTGTTGTTGCTTAAACTTCAAATGGGCTTATTCAGGCAAGCCCTCTTTGCACAGACCCTGATTTATGATCTTGTCTATTGTTATCTGCTTAACTCCATAGCAACTGTGTTTGTGCATGTGTGTCTGCAACTTGAAAAAGAACTTGAGTGCATTAGTGTCCATAGGGTTTCTATATCTTACTATCTGAAATTTTGTTAATGATATGATGTCAGTCTCATGAGGCAAATTTGACCAAGAAATAACTGCTGGAAGACTAAAGACAACTTTTATTTGAAGTGACTGTGATAACATAATCTTGGAAGTCTGATTGTGCTCCCTCTTCTCTTTCCTAGCCTTGTGCTTTAGGGAGGTATCTGTCTGAGGTGTTTGCACACACTTTCTACATTCCCGGACTTAAGCTATGCTTTCCTTCTCATTTTTTTGGTAACGGTTCTCGTCTCCCTCAAAGCCATCTCCATACTTGGATAATAAGATTGATGGAATGTTTATAAAATTAGCAGCTGATACAACATCTAAAGGTCTGGATTCCATCCCGTATGAAAGAATGAGATTGCAATCTAGTCTGGACAGGTTGGGAGACTCAGTTAATATCATTAAAATGTCCTTTCACAGGGAGAAATGTAAGGTATTATATTCAGGGAATAAGAATATACAACGCACAAACAAGATATGGAGTTCTACAGTACATAAGAAGCACTGTATCAAAGATACATGAAGTCTTTATTCCCCTCTATTCTGCACTGATGAAAATACATCTGGAGTACTGTGTATGACTCTGGCCCTCAGAAGGATGTTGAAACATTCAAACAGAAGGGTGACAAAAATGATACAGGGTCTTGAAGACATGTCCTACAAGAACAAACCGCAGTAACTTAGAATGTTAGATCTGGAGAAAAGACAGAGGGAAGACATATCAGTTTTCAGGTACCATAAAAACGTTCCATGGGGGAAATGGTCAAGTATTATTTCCATTGCCTCTGAAATTAGGACAAGAAATAATAGGGATAAATTTCAGTTATTCAGATTTTGTTAAAATATAAGGAAAAGCTTGACAATCAAATTTGAATATAGTGGAAGAGTCTACCAATTGTCATTGTGGATTCTCTACCTCTGAAGCTTTTTAAGAAGAAAAAAATCTCAAAAACAGTTTAATTAATACCAAAATCATTTTAATTGGTTGGACTAATTGATCCATGTGGTCTCTTCCAGTTCACAGTTCTAAGATTCTATGAACAGAAAGAGCAGATGGAAAGGGAACCATTATGGTGCCGGCCTCACATTTAATACAAGCATACAAAATATGCAAGCCAATTCTATGTTTATTCAAAAATAAATCCACAATGTTTAGCAGGGCTTAATCCCAGGGAAACATGAATAAATTCACAGAAATGATATATAATGGAATGTTGACAATTCTGTTTAATTGCATTTGCAGCCAAGCTGACAATAAACTGAAATTGCTGGTCTTCAGTTTGCTGACATTATTTATCAGCAAACGACCAACTCCAGAATCAAGTATTTCAGAGAAAAGAAATGGGAGCAAATTACAATGAAAAGATAGCCAAGAAATTTAAAAAAAGAGGTGCTTCTATGCCTGGATCTAACACAGGTTAGTCTGATTTGGTATTGTATTTAAAGCAACAATTTAAAGAAAGCCAGCTAACAAAAGCAGTCCTGATTGGTGTTCGATCTGACGGTTTTGGTACAATGCCCATCTCCAGTGCTTTTAAGTCAAACCCTGACAAGCATCAATACTAATCAATCTTGTCCAGATCAGCAATCTACAATGTAAAGCACCATAATCTATAGAAAGAAATGAGGAACCGAAAACATTTTACAGTTGCTATGCTTCTGGGAATAATAGAAAGCAACAAAAATCAATATCACTTGTCATTTCTCAAGAGCAGACTATTCACTGGATTACAGAGAATATTTACTACTTTAAACAAGTTAAAAAGTGAGTTCAAGGGAATATATTAACATACGATAACTTTAAGGAAAACAAAATTACAACATTTTACCATATTGTTAACCAAAATCATGGCACAAAGATTGGTGGAGGAGGAGAAGGGTTATGCACATGGGACAGGAACGTTTAAGTATTACATCACTTAAAATACTGCTTTAAAATAGAAACAACCACATGTTGAGGCTTTGCAAAACACTTTAAAGCTTCAGGGTTGCTAGCATTATTCAAATTGTAAAAGTAGATATGAAGTTACTTACCCTATTTTGCAATAGAAGCATCTTCAGTTCCTATCATTTTGAAACATAGCTCTCTAAAAATATGCTAGGGGACAGACATCTAGCAACAGAAGGACATGGCAGATATATCCTGTTTTGCCTCTCTGTCATGCACAAGCAGTTGCTTATTTTCAAAATAATATTTGGCAACCTTTATCTGAAGCTGCAGAGATGAAGCATTAAAAACTGCCGGACAACAAAATTTACAAGAAAATCTATGCTATATGCTGTATATATGTGTGTTTTTATTTACTGTACCCTTCTCCTTCCCTAATCATTTGAAAATGTATTACACAGTTGTCTGCCTGCCACACTGCAATAATCACAGTTCAGACATTCATTTTAACAGAGTGCACACTTTAAGAGCAATCTGCCTTCTCTTCTGTATCAAATGTCTTCCTCATATTCACTAGCCTTGCAAGATGTGATCAGGCCAGATTTCAAAGACTCACTCTGGTGATTATAGACAGTCTCATAGTTTCAAATGAGCAACAGTTCTGGCAAACCCTCCCCCAAGAAAAAAAAAAGTTTAATCTGCTCATGCTCATGCTCTCTTTGCAAATAGAATTTTTATTTTATTTTTTCTTATAAGCTTAGGTTATCTTCCTTCTCTAAGTTTGACTTTGAAACATTTTGTAAGTTATCCTTTGCTGTTTATTTGAATGTATTAGCTGCCCAAATCCAATGGATTCTAAATTGTACAATCTATTTTCCAAATTTCGTGAAAGACTATGGCCCTTTGCAAAGCACATCATAGATGTTATTTCCATAAGGGGGAAGGTCTCCATGTTCAGTATCTTCAGGGCTTTTTTTTCTCGTAGAACGCCCAGAACGGAGTTCCAGCACCTTTTTTGGATGGAACCTTGTAGGGTAGGCAAGGTGGGTTGTATGACATGTGTGAGTTTCGGCACCTTTTTTTTTTTTTTTAGAAAAAAAGCACTGTGTATCTTCAACATTATTATGAAACAAGAGCAGAGGGAAAGATGTTTGTTCATTTAGAAATGTACCACTGGCTTCAGGCCTGAAGCTTCTAAAGAAGAATCCAGAAGCTTCTGGAGAAGAAGACACCCTTAAGAATACAGCAGTTGACATCCCTGTTCCAGATACCACAGACTGATTTGTGAAGGTATTGACATCCTGAAAGGACAGTTGAACACAAAAATGGCATGTATACTTGAATCTAATATGTAACTAAAATATGCAGATCATGCTATTTACTTACATTTTTTGAGGCAAGTGCAAATTAAGGCTGGCACATTTATTGTAATATATAAATTACTGAGAAAAAGTAATGTGGCAATATTATTACTACTTTAAGAAAAACACAAAGCATAAAATCTTGATATAATTGCGTGGAACTTAAAGCATCTTCATTTTCAAGTAATGATGTGCAGTAACTCAATATGCATANTATTTACTTACATTTTTTGAGGCAAGTGCAAATTAAGGCTGGCACATTTATTGTAATATATAAATTACTGAGAAAAAGTAATGTGGCAATATTATTACTACTTTAAGAAAAACACAAAGCATAAAATCTTGATATAATTGCGTGGAACTTAAAGCATCTTCATTTTCAAGTAATGATGTGCAGTAACTCAATATGCATACCAGTTTAATTTAAAATGAAACAAATATTTTTACATCTTAGTGTTTCCTCTTCTGTTACATCTGTGCAAATGGCAGAGGAAATTAAATCTCTCTACTGAGAATACACTTTATCCTCCTATACTTGCTTCACATTCCTATCTAGAAATTAATATTTCAAAAGCTTTGCATTAGCTAACCTAAATACCTAATTCTGCAATCTCATTTAATACTGTTTTCGCACCAGTTTGCTTTCTTACTCTATGTCAGTGGTTCTCAACCTGTGGGTCGGGACCCCATTTGGGGTCGATCGACCATTTCACGGGGGTCGCCAAGCAAGGCTGTCCGCCATTTTTTTTGTCCGCCATTTTTTTCCCCTTTTCCAATGGGTGCCTTACCTCCCTTGAGCTGGGCCAGCTGGTGGTTGGCCTGCTCCGTCTCTGCCGCTTGGCAGCTACGCCTCGGCCGGCGCAGGGGGCAGAACCACGCATGCGTGGTGCTCCCGGGCAGGGAAAGTCCTCAACTTACAACCGGTTGGGTAGTCCTCGACTTACGACCGGTTTAGTCCTCGACTTACGACCAGTTTAGTCCTCGACTTACGACCGGTTGGGGTCGCGGCATTAAAAAGGTTGAGAACCACTGCTCTATGTCAGGAGAATGGACAATACAAACAGAGCTATTGCCAGGATTGGTCAAATAAAATAAAAACTAACAATATAAGCTTAATATGCATGTTGACAAATGGTGACACAAGTTGTCAAGACCTCTTATTATGAGGGACAATACAAATAACTATTGCTCTCTCATTCTTTTGATCGAGTTCTGTTTTTATTAAGAATAGCAAGACTTCATTATGAAAATAGACTTTCCTGTTCCAAATACAGGTGTCAGCCTACTGATGTCCAAAGCAGATGCACAGCCACGTAATACTGACCTAGCAAGAAAGAAGACAGTGAGTGCTATGGATTTGGAGAGAATGTGAGAAGGTTTTAGCTGCTGTGACTAAAAATATTACAAAGATTCTTTTAGGTCAAGTTCAAAACTTAGGGACTGCATGGAAACATCAGTTTCATTGTCTTGGGAACAAACGGGAAGTGCTTTATTTTCTGTTTTGTAAATTATTTACAAAATATTACATATTGCATTTATTTTTGTTTTCTGACTGCCCAGCCTGGAATAGCCTGATAGTTCCCAATACAAATACTAACTAGCTCTGACCGTACAATCAGGTCTCCTGAAGAATAACAGCTTGTGCAAGGGTCTTCAAACTTGGCCCTTTTATGACTTGTGGACTTCAGCTCCCAGAATTCCTCAGCCAGCATGCTTGGCTGAGGAATTCTGGGAGTTGAAGTCCACAAGTCATAAAAGGGCCACATTTGAAGACTCCTGAGCTTATGCTTTACAAAATCATTCAATATGAATACCAGGGTTTGTGGAAAGAATAGGGTTAGAGATAGACCACTCGAAATGGCAATGTTTTAGTTACAAATGTGTTTTCAAGCAAATACATAATCCTAATAAAGAACTGACACAGTTGATGGAGGCACTACATCAAGTTTTCATTTTGTGATCTTCTCTTTTATTTTTAAAGAATTTGCCACCGACTCTTCTTGGCCTGATCTTACATCTAAACACCTAATAAACATTCCATCTCTTCCTATTCTTTGTGTTTTGTTCTAATAGATTTTGTAGCACTTTTGCTTATTCTTGTTATTTTTCTGAGCATTTCTTCTTAGAGTCTGTAAGATTGCCTCATTTAGGCCAGTAGCCTTTATGATCTCACTTTTTTTTTCATTTCTTTCGAAACACTTTAGAATGTCACAGCTTTTCTCATATTTTTTTCTTCTTCCACCTGAACTATTATCCTCAGCACATTCTTTTCAATTAGTATACTCGCTTTGGGAGTAGGGGAGGCAAAACATACTTCAAAGAGTGATAACATCCCAAAAAATGAGAAGAGAAGCACAGGAAATACTAACAATATAGCAATATATGGATTTGGCTAAAAGCATTGGTACCCTCCACTTTTTCCCAAAGAATCCCAATTTGCCAGGAAATAAGTTGAAACCAATCCAAGTAAACAGCATTCACTGCATTCACCATCTACAAAACGGCTACTTCACTTTTGTTGTATGACTTAACATATTCTTATAACTGATATGGTCTTAATAAGAAAAACTGGGGAAATCTTCAGGATATATCCATCAGAAGGGTAAAAAGTGAAAAGTGGGCAGCACGTGACTTAACCTTTCATACCGATTGCTATCAGTATCTGAATGGCTACAAAAAGAGGCTGGCAAAATATACTGGTTCTGCCCTCTCAAAAGAACAAAAGTAATTCCCTTGCATTACTTTATTTTTGACAGTATTAACCTAGAATGGAGATTAACCTTGGCAGGACATAAAAGGCTTTCCTGCAGACATCAAGTTCAGGCATGGTATGTTTTAACTCTGGTTTCCGGACGATGTCACAACAGTTGGGTTCACTTAGCAAACTACGCCATAATGTGGTTTCTTGGATGTGGCACCAATCCATTCAGCTATCTAGATTTATGCCTTCAGACTTTCCCTTCCCAACAGAATTCCCTGTCAAATAATGAAATCCTATAGGTTTCTGACAGAACTTTCAAAAAGCTAAAACCAAGGTTAAAACACAGGCTGGGAGTTCTTGGAATTCTTTTTTTATATAGAGCCTAGGGAGATAGATGCCTCTTAAAATAAACTTATCCAAGAAAACCATTTTAACTAGCATTTAACCCAAACAAATGAATGTTGCAGTGTCAGTGCAGTACAGTGTCATTTTGGTTTTTAAACCTTAATTTTTTAGTATTGTAATTTTTTAAACGCATATACACACAGCCAAGTAAAAGAGATAACTTCATCAATATAAATGAAATTGTGCCATGGTTAAAACTGGTTTCATATATATTGTGTGCAATATAACTTTTTTAAAATGGAAACTTTTCTGTTTTGGAAAGCTGAACTCTATACACAGGAATGTTTTTAAATACTATTACATAGCAGGAAAAACAGGTGTGCTATTGGAAAGGACCATGAGAAGTTTTTAAAGTGCTATTTGCAAATTTCAAGTGCGTAATTAAAGTCAAGTAGCCAAAGATCTAAAATGTTCTTGGAAAACATTATTGGAAGTAGAGTTCTATTGTTGGATCGTATATATCCTTGAGGGAGATCTGTAATCTAGAAATACAAAATATAAATATATCTGAATGACTGAAAATATAAATATATCTGAATGACTCAAAAAATGGATGGGCAGCAGGAAGCTACTAGTATAAGATAACAGGCATAAAACAAAAGCTTCACCAAATCAAGTTTCACATTTGCCAAATGAAAGAACCCATCTCTTCCTTTATTAAATGTAGAGAAAACAGATTGTGTTCATCTTGCTTGAGGCCAGAAACCACATGGTATGGAACTCAGCCAGGCTTTGTCACACAGTTCACTTAGAAGTTTTGCTATATTAAGGAATGGAGCAGATGGAATATTTTCTTCCAATAAGATAATTCTAGAGAAAACAATTAGAAGTACTGGGGACAGGGGTTGTTTTTTTTTTTTTAGCTTCAACTGCTATTTCAATGGATTAAAGTGGAAGGCAGAGCCAAAAACAGAAAGAACCAACTAAAAACAAAGGGTGAAATGGTGCTTGTTCTTTAAGACACAACATCCTATTTGTTTTCCTCTTGTCATCATTACTGTTTTCCCAAAAGCTGCTCTCAAGAATTGTGATAATATTCCAAGCATATTACTGGTACACGCAAGTAAGGGAGTAAGGAAGGTGAGAACAGAGATATCCTATTCACAAGCAGAAATTTTTCTACACCATGCTGGGTATCAAAAACATTCAGCAACAACAGAATGTTTTATGCTATGTTTAAACCCTATCTAGGCTAAGTAAAGCATTGTATTTTATTCCATGAATCCAGATGTATCCATATAAAGAAAGAGACTGTATAGGACAGGTTCTCCTGCTTGAGCAGGGGACTGGACTAGAAGACCTCCAAGGTCTATTCCATTCCATTCCAAATTTGCTTCTTATTCTTCAACTCAGGACTAAAAGCATTCAAACTCTACTCCGGATAATCTCCTAATGAACAGAAAACCGGTGGCACCAAAATCTTTGGTGAACTCCCCCAATAAATGTTGCTATATTATAACTGTAATGGGGATGGTGCATGGGTGAGAGAGACTTACCCAACAACTTGCAACATTCTCTTCCAGCTTCCCCACTGACTTTCTGGGCAAACCAGAGAAAGGTTGTAAATGGCGATCCTGTGATCAAGGGGAACTTGGTAATTGATCATAAGTGCAAACAGGTTGCCATGCAACCAGACTATGATCATGTAACTGTGGAAGTGCTGGGAGGGTTAGTATCTAATGACCAGTTATAACCACCATTCATTCAGTGCCATCGTAACTTAGAACAGTTGCTGACTGAATTATCACAAGTCAAGGACTATTTGTAGTTTCTACAGTTCCAGCCATCAAGAAATCTGAAGTTTTCTGAAAGTTTGTTAAATCCAGAGTTATCAAAAAGCATCACTTGGTTTTTTCCAATTTCTGATGCCAAAACACCAAGTCTTACGCCAATGGTTCTTCCAGGCATGCATTTAGATCCAATAACAAAATGAGATGATCCCCATGTCATTCCACAGCATTCTCACTGAATACATGTGAAGGCCCTGGCTTTCTTCCACTTTAGTCATACACTTTTGAACAAGCAATTCCAAGTGCCTGCTGGCTTTGTCATGGAAACGCATAAGGATGTCATCACTGATGAATCTATATTACCATCTGGAAGAGCTCTAGGAGTTTACCCAGCTGGGCAAGCTCCTGCAGTAAACTTTCCAGTCTAACAATATTGTCAAAGCTCAGATCTTTCATTTTAAGTAAGTCTTCTTGATATCAAACAGCCAGGATACTGGGATGGCCAAATGGCCAAAGCAGCAGTGCCAAAGTATAAGTAATGACAACTACATTTATTTTGCAAGATACTAAGAAACAAGTTTTAAACTTGGCAATAAAATCTGAAAAGTCAATAATTCATAATAAATTCAAATCTTGATTTTTAAACAAAAAGCAACAGTGCTCAGCTCATGTAGAAAACCGGGACCTGAGTCTCCCGGCTTGGTTTCAGACCTCGTCCGGGGGCTGGTTCATGAGTTGTCATATGAAGACNAGACAGCCAAAGTTTTACAAAATGTATCTTATCTATTACATGGCTTATACAATTAACAGTTCAAGGAAAAGTTGCCATTGTGGTTCACACTGGAAGGTCTTATCAGGAAGTGATAATATTATAGCTTGTGTAGACAGCTTTGTTGACTTGCTTCTTAGTTGTCTGTCCTTACGTGTTTGCAGCTGCAGATTGCAGCCTAGCAAGTAGGCACGTAGGCATGAAGAAGTGTAGAATTAAGCATACTGAAGGTTACAAGATGGAGTGACTTATGCTATATTCCAACAAGCTCATGTTAAAAACAGTGGCACTTACACTAACCACAGATTCTTTTCTAATCTTTATAATAATTAAAACACAAATCTGTAAATGTCATATTTACAGAGGGAGGGAGGGAGGGAGGGAAGAGGGAGTCAGACTATTCTCCAAAGCACCTGAAGGCAGGACAAGAAGCAACAGATGGTAACTAACCAAAGAGAGAAGCAACCTAGAACTAAGGAAAAATTTTCTGACAGTTAGAACAATTGATCAATGGAACAACCTGCCTCCAGAAGCTGTGAATGCTCCAGCACTGGAAGTTTTTAAGAAGAGACTGGACAGCCATTTGTCTGAAATGGTATAGGGTTTCCTGCCTGAGCAGGGGGTTGGAGTAGATGACCTTCAAGGTCCTTCCATCATCATCATCATCATCATCATCATCATCATCATTAATCATCGCACAGTCAGCCAGATGTTCAGACTGGATTTGGCATTTTTGTCTACCTATCGAATCCTTACCAAGGACCTGGGATAGGCAGTTGTGGATGTTTGATGATATTACAGATATTGTCACAGGATGGAAACAGTTCCTAGTAAGGCCACCTTTTGCAATTGACTAATAGCGAATTTGTCAATGCCAATGGTGTTCAAGTGGTGCTCCAATTATTATTATTATTGTTGTTGTTGTTGTTGTTGTTATTATGGATGGCTTTTATTATTTGGCTAGTTATTTAATGTCATCTCCGACTCCAATGTTATATCTTGGGTTTGATGGTCAGGTATCTGATTTCTAATAATGCAAAAATTCCCTTGTGATTCCTACAGCTTTTAAAATACTTCATTATAAAGTAGGTAATTATAAAATGTTTTCTGGGGCCTTCAAAACATCAATGTTTTTAAAAATAAAATAAATTAACTTCATGAAAACAGCAACAAAGTAAAGTAGGATTCTGGAGACAAGATAGCAAAAACAAAATGATTTTGGCTTACGGCTATTATTTTTATTACTTTTAGTACTTCAGTGTAGCCAGAAGGCATAGGATGAAGAGCAGCTTTCCATAGGAGAGACAGACAAAACTAAGCATCCTTGCAAAGTGTAGCCATCCCTATACAGCAGCTTCACTTAATACATAGAAGGAATGAGGAATAAAACTAATGCTGATACCTCTGCAGCAGATCATAGGAGGATGAGTCAGTGTTCAGGAAAACTGTGCTTTCTAATTCTGCAAAAGAGATTTTTTGCAAATGGAAGACCTACACTAAATAATAATATAATAATGATGATATAATAATGATACATACATACACACTTTCATGTTTCTTTGTTTGCAGCCTTCAGTTGGCAAAATGATGTATCCTAAAAGTACATTTTTTAATTAATGTACTTCAAATCAACTAACTTACACAATTTGTCCAAAATCTGTAACCTATGATTCTCATGGGATTGAAATCTGGCAAAGTTGTGGCAGTTTCAGTGCTGCTGTATCATAACAGACAGCAATGGTCACATAATCATTTCCAACGCTCTCTGCCAGTTTCATGCAAAGAAAATCAATGGGGAAGCTAGTAGAAAGTCAGAAGTTGCTTCTTCCACTGCTTTTTCACCTGCCCATTATCATTCTGTTTTTCTGTTTAAGTAAGGAACATCTGTGAAATGATGACTCAACAGGTCATGGATTCTGTGTGTGTGTGTGTATGTCTATAAAGTCAATTCAAGGCAGCAAAAAAACCTAATGTTTCAGTTTATTTTCCCTCCAAGAACACAGTGAGATCAGCTAGGCTTTCCAAAACACAACAGAATCTTTATAAGGAAAGTGTAATTGCATATATAAAATTAAAAGAAATGTTGAGAAGATACAGTCATGTAATTTTAAAAAAAACCTTAAAGATCTACCTGTATGCTTGCTTGCTAGATATATCTTGAATGTCTTAAAATGTCTTACCTATAGATCAATAAATACTGCTTTATTTTATCCTGACATTTTTTTTATTGAGACTAGGAGTAATTTGAAAGACCATTGAAAATCAAATTGTGAACACCAGGCTGCCCTAATCAAGTAATGAAGCTTTTTGTGATATAATTATTCTGAAATCTTGAGCATCTGTTTTTACCGAGTTAATTCCATAGAGGCTGTCAACTCAACGAAATAGAAGAAATGCAAGCAGTGTGTCCAGAATTATTTCAGTTTATTAGAATATTAAAATCCAAGAGAACCTAACAAGAAGAGAGCACAAAGTTAATGGCCATGATCAGGAACAGTGTTTCTAAACTCAATGTTGAGGTTAGAGAATCTCTTGGTTGAGGCTAGTGGCAATATAAGTTCTTATTTTAAGTTTAAAAAGATGGGATGAGCAGGGGAAATTTGTACACATAGATTCAGGGGAACAGATTGTGCGTGCCTACTGTTATCTTAAGACTCTGCTCTTAACTTTGGTGATAATGCAAGCTTCAAAACACAAACATATCGCTAGGTAAGATAAATGCCATTCAAAGTTTACATCAAGAAATGGAGGATGTGCCTCATTCTTACATTGCTAAGCCATGCTTGTTGAATAAAGTTCAGATGGTTACATTCACAATTATGTTAAACTTTAAACCATCACAAACCACAACTGCTTTATTAATCTTGCATTGTGGGTAAATAAAATAGGATCTGAGTTCTTCAGTTCCTCCATTTCCTGGCTAAACTGACTGGTATCCACCACTTTATTCAATAGCATTGGAATTTGTGGGGCTTGACAGAAATATCTGCAATGTATATTTTAATTCATCTCCGGGAGAGCTCTTTGTCACATGAGAGGTCCTATACGTAGAAACACTAAGCAATCTCTCACACTTTCAGAAATAATCTAGAATAAATGGGTTCTACAGCATGCAACAGCTTTTAATGTTCATCTTATCAGACTAAAACACTCATTTGAGATAGTCTCTTTATGGAGGAAACAGATGTGCAAATAATAGCTGACAAAGCACAATGGTTTCCAAGAAGGCTGAAGATATGAAGTTCCTTGGCCTGTCATCTGACAAGTGATCTTATGCTGCATGCTGGAATCTGGGATTTTCCATGGTTTGTTTTTTTGGTAAAATGATACTTCCAGGAACTGTCTCTTCAATCAGAGATACTTGCATTATTTAGATTAATTTATACTGTAACAGAGCAAGTAGTGATGACCCCACTTAATAGAAGTTTGTGGATGGTCTATGATTCTCCACTATGCTATACATAGGGAAGCAAAAACTTCTATTCTGGATAACACTTAAGTCACACTTAATAAACAAAATGCAACAGCTGGTAAGTCTGTATTTCAATATGTAGACTTCAATATATGTAAATAAAACTTTCTGAAAGTCGGATTTTTTAAAATTCCCTTGAAAATAAAGATAGTGGCAAAAACAAAAATAAAGGCAGCCATTACACTGACAAAGTCCATATATAGCATTTAATATTTCCATAGTAGTTGTGGAAGATACTTCAAGATAGTATTGTAAAGAAAACAATGTTTCAAAAATCCAGATGAGCAACAGAGAGCAGCAGTGAGAGGCAAACCACAATAATTACCTGCTGACATCTACTGGTTGTTCAAACTATTGTAACTCAGATCTTATAGCCCTATGGCAAAAAACCATGTTAACTTCTAACATGGTTTTTAGAGTTTCTTTGAGAGGTATTTGCACAGGGTTTACACCAATAAAGTGGTACCTCAGTACTTGTTAATTGGTTCCAGGAGGTGTAATGAGTACCAAACACATTTTCCCATAAGGAATAATGTAGTGAGTAACAAGGCAGCCAACACTAACAAGTTCTAGCTTGTGCATTGAGTACCAAACAAACAATGAGTGCCGGGACAACATTTTCACATCAAAATGCATTGAGTACCAAATTCGATGAGTTTCAAAGCAGTTGAGTATCAAGATAGCACTGTAATTCAGAAGCAAATAAATATTGCCAGACAACAGTTGCTCTGAATTGAATACTTTTCAGATATTTCAGTCCACTTTAGCATAATCACTGATTAAACTCAAATCTATGATTCAATCCAAAAGTACACCTTTAAACATACCGACAATATGTCAGAGCAGTCTTATTGCGCTGAGGTAACCCAGGAGTAAATACAGTAAACGGTGGTCTATATTAAATGGTGGTTTACACTATCTACAATATCATACACCAGGAACAATATACATACACGTGGTAATATAGCAAAGTCCAACACACAGCAGTTACAGCAGGAAACGAGGAGAGACACTCCAGCAAAGCCTTCCCTTTCATACTCAGGCTCTTAAAGGGATACAGACTCCTGCTGAGTCATTCTTATCATTGCATCATCCACCTTATGTTACATTACATCATTGCATAAGCTGTTTAGCTATTAAATTAATACCTTGACACAATACCACAAGGATTTTTTTTTAAAAAAAAAAAGCACTGAGGATAAAGCAGAAAAAGAAAATATATTCTTATTGATACAAAAGGAATCAAAATAACTGAAAAGAACCATTAAAAATAGTATTTGCTTGAAATTATCTGGAGAAATCTACTTGGGAGAGTTAAACAGTGAGCTCATTGGTATCCAACAACCCCATGAACCCATTACTTTTGTTCAATATTCTGTACATTCTTATTGGGAGCAAGCATCACCAAATACAATGTTACCTACTTATAAGGAACTGCAAATAGTATTGTACTGAAATTCTTTGTTAGGTTTGTTTCTTTTAGAAAATGTATATGGTAAGCATCTTATATATGAGTCCTTATATATGATGCTCGATTTTATGACTTTTCTTGCCACAGTTCTTAAGTAAATCATTGCAGTTGTTAATTTAGTAACACAAGTGAAAGTGGCTTCCCAGTTGATTTGCTTGTCCGAAGGCCATATGACCCCAGGACACTGCAACTGCCATAAACACATGCCAGTTGCCAAGCATTTTAATTTTGATCACATGACCATGGGATATTTTTTTTACAAGATATAAAGAGTACAATAAAGAACAACAGTTTTGAAAAAGGGCGGGTGACACAAAAGCCATCAAGCTCTCAACAAACTTTAGTGTTATTAGATCTTTTTGCTGTAGTCAAGAGGTCCCAAGGAAGGAGCCGTGCAATACAATATGTTGTGGATTAGATCATTTTAGGAGAACTCAGTGCCACATGATACGACAACGTCACGCAAAAACTAATCTGAATAGCTACAGTCTCCTCCCACATTCCTTCGTACGACTTTTAGATCTTGCTTTCACTTAAATGTGGGTTTCCCTTGTCCCCTTTTTCTCCTTCTCACCTTGCCTTCGGAAAATATCGGAATATCTCGAAAATTCGCAAATGGGCGCCTGGGGGTAACCTTTGAGCTATAAAATGAATGTGGGATTTCCAAATCTGGAATGACCCGACATATCATATCCGTGTGCAAAAAGGTAGAGCTGCACTGTGCAGTAAACATACAACCTCACTTTCCTTTCCGCCATCTCGCACCCTCCCCGCACAAAATAAGGGGGTGTATGTGAAAGGATTACATCCGGGTTTCACTCACCGATCATGGCCACTGATGGCAAGGGGGGGGGGCGCTCTGAAACCCTGATCTGTTCACATTCGAACTGCAAAAGGCGAACTTGAGGATCTACGCTCCCTGCAGGCCGGCGAGACGGTAAGGTGCCCAGTGCGCAGGCGAACAAAGCCACGTTACAAAGCGCTTTGGGAAATGTAGTGAGTGCTCCACCTTCCTCCTGCACTGGAGTACTCCGCGTGTAATACAGGGAACCAAATGTATCTTTCAAGCAGCCCCGACTGTCTTCTTTCGGTACAACGTATTCTGCACAAGGCAGACTATCTCATTTCTGCATTGATCCGGGTAGAATTCCTCCCTTTGAGATGGAGATTGCACATCCTTTTCGGTGCGTTACCGCAATATTTTTCGTAATAAAACGAGACTGCAGCATGGTTAGAACTAATTCTTTGCCGACTTCCACGCCATTGAAGAAATGAGTCTTAAGGGAATAAACGCTTTTTAAAAGGGCAGCGAAATGAATTCAATTCCTTCCCTGGATGTTATTTTTTGTTTCCTTTGGGGTTTTTTTCCCCATCAGCTTATAATAGATGTAGAACAAATACGGTTATTCTGTATTGGATTTATTTTTTTCAGAGTCCATCAGACCAAACTATTTTCATATTAAAGCAGAATGTTCACAGTATGAGTAACATTTAAAATAACGCAAAATCTTTTTTTATTTATACAGTACAGCGCTCTACTTTGCAATTTTTCGCTTTCTCGCCATAAAAGCAACACCAGTCCGATTAAAATAGAAGTCATTAACGGATCAAGTGTGGGGCTGATACGTAATTTTTCTTAGTGCTTGTTTTGTTTATGGTGGTCATTTGGATTTATTATTGTTTTGTTTGAAGTTGTAGGTGCCCCAGAGTCTTTTGAGACTGGGGCGGGTTACAACTACTTCATTTGCAAAATAAACAAATGAAATATCGCCAGCGTGCACAATCCTAGTTTTTTTGCAAGAAATGAGAAGATACGCTGGTTGAGAACGATCCCAAGAATGTCAGTAGAATTTACTCGTCAGAAACGCGCAGGATGGAATTAATAGCCTTTCATTTTCGAGAATTTTACATAAAATGTACTTTGAATTAAAAAAAGTTTTGAATCCTTCCAAGTGTCAGGATATTATATATGGGGATAGTCAATTCATCGCTCTAATTTGCTCTGCTTTCCGAACTAGGTAACTTTTCCTCATGGAACCAGTGACGCTCACATTTTCTGATTCAGAACCTACTTTTGGTTTTCAGAACAAAACCGTACATAGGAAAGTTCAAGGTCAGAGAGGGCCACAAGACTAATAAAAGCGACCGAGCGTCCATCCTGCCTTCCACGTATTTTAACGCCTGTCTGAACCCTGCTACGCCGCTACCCTCTCCTCCCAATTTTGTAAACTGAGGGCAAAATAATTCAGCTACTATATTTTGTGACTTCCCGGAGTCGTGTGACTTCAGTTACGCCGATTGCGCATGCGTATGTAAATCGAGTCCACTCAGCAGTACCGAGGTTTCCGACAAGGGCGGAATCCTTGGGCTCCCGCAGCAGGTTGTTGATACGTTGCCCAGCAACCGATTCCTTAGGAGCGAGTTGGTGTTAGAAACAGGCATATATTTCCCCCCTTCCCCTCCTCCTCTTCCTCGAAGCCACACAGGAGCCTTCCCAGGGGCTAAACCAAGGGGTGAAGGGAGCAAATGCAAAGGGACGTACCCAAGTAGTTTCCTGTTAAAATTCCGACCTCAAATCCCACGTGCATCAATAGCAGCCGCCGCCAGCAGTGAAGATGGTGGCAGAGAAAGAGGGTGTAAGCCCCCCCAAACTTAGACCCCAGCAGCTGCAGGAGCCGCTGCGACACGCAAGAAGAACCAAGAAGCAGGTCAGCGATGGATTCACCATCAAAGCAATGATGAAAAACACCGTGGTATGTGCGATGCCGTTACAATATAAGGCTTTCTGACCCGTTGGGTTTATCATTTAAACCGCCCGAGGGAAGAGGGGCTGGCCGACCGTTTGCAATGGGTGGGGAAAGGCCGGGATGACAGCTTGGGGGAGCGGGGGGGGGGAAGAATTTGCCTGCCAGGTCCCCGAAATGCTCCCTAAGCGAACTTCACCCACCACCATGTCACCAAAGTCGCACTTGAAGCAATGTCCGCTCTGTTCCCCTATATACCTTAACAATCCATCACACTGCTTCCCATGGTTTTATCAGGCTGGCTTGAGATCCAGTGGATCCCCATACAGTACACCTGGAGCCACCCAGATTATAAGAAGTTGTTCTTGATTGAGAGATATTGTTCCTCTCTGGCTTTTAATTTGAAGTGTTTGTTCTGTGTTTAGTTAGCTTAATGACCTGCTTATTTTTAACCCAGTTCTTTTGCAAATTTTTGCACTTCTAATTATTATGACTTTTGCCTGTACTACTTTTACATTTTTTTTCATCTGCTCCACAGACTCAAATCTCCTGATGTTCTACTTTTCATAAAATATTCAAAATACTCTCAAGGTTACCATAAAGTGAGCATTAAATAAAACTCTACAGCTTGACCTGTATCCCCACTGCTTCCCATAGGAACTCATATACAGAAATATAAACTGCACTTTTGGAAAGGGGGCAAAGCCATTCCATCTTTACTTAATTTCTTACTCTAGGAGTTTTCTTTTGTGTGTGAGAGAGATGATTAAAGCATTATCATATAATAAATATGGGGAAGTGCTGTGTGATTCTGTGCTTAATTATTCCAAAATAAGTCAATGATAAATGAGCCCTACACTAAACAAATAATGTGGATTTTATTTAGGAGTCAACAAGTCCTCATAGCATGTAATGAAGTTTATTTTGAATAACTGTGTGTAACACTTTATCTGGGATTAAAAACCATTCATCAGCAGAAGTTTCTTCTAGACAGAACTTGTATAAGATTGCAGTGTTACTGATATCTCCTATCCAGAGAAAAAACAATGTCTACTTGCATATTGCCCAAATATATTGATGCCCAAGGATTGTAAGTTAGTATATTACCATCTCTACTTTTCTCTTGTTTTCCACAGTTTATCAGCACTATTTTATACATCTCTGCTCAGAAGTCTTATTATTTCTATGAGACTTTTTCCAAGGAGCATAGTATAAGATGTCTATGTTCACACAGAACACTTTCTTCAGCTCAGATTTTTGTTGTTGTTTTGCTTTTGAACAACCTGCTCACCATAAACTAACCATATAAATTGAGATTGCATAAGCAAAATGCAGCTGGCTAATATAGTTGAAGTTGGCCAAACACAATTGAGATGCAGTTTGTAAACATTCTGCAGTCTCCATATTCACCCACACTGCTTTTCACTCAGTATGAGCTATTCTTCTTTTACAGGTTTTTTTTTAATAGTGATCTACTTGTACTAGTATTGCCAAGCAATGGGAAATCCAAGACTATCTTAGATCTTATGAGCAGATTTTAGCATAGCACTGATTTTCATGCAAACTCTTTGGGTATTTTTAGCACCATAGCTTACCTTAGTATGGCCCATAGGTTTAAATAAAAGTTAGTGGCTTTGAGAATGTTAAGGGACTGAGTCAAGGCTGCTAGTGTACAATCCACGAATAAACTACAAACTTTTATGCATCTGTTGAGAAGCTTATGAATGAAGATTATTGGGAAGTATGAGATCTGAAGATACACACAGTAATTTCAGGTGACCAAATATGATATAAAAACTAAAAAGATACCCTTGTATTGAGATTGACTCTTGAGGGACACAACCATTAATTTTCCTTGCAACAAAAATTTCTCATTGCACTCTTCAGAGTTGTCTCTTTTTTACTTCTTAGTCTAACATTCACTCATGGTATGACTTTAGATGACTTTGTGCATCTAAAACTGAATGAGAAAGCTGGTTTCACCTCTATAATTATTATAGTTTTCAGAATCTCCGTTGCCAGAAAAGAACCATGAAAGTGGGATAATGTTTAATGATAGCAGTTTTGATACTGTAGTTTTATTTGTCCATAAACATGTACGGATAAAACACAGAGGGGAAATAGTACTTTATCTGACAAAGGTGATAAGTTGTTCAACTACAGCTAGCAGTAGTTTTCATTGCAGAAAAGCACTCTCTAGTGTTTTAAGTTACTGTAGTTAGAATTAACACATGGAACTACTGGGAAATCAACTAGACTAGTTAGAAAAAAAGATACATTGGGTAATATAATATTACCCTATAAAAGTTGTTACATTGCAGGTCTGAGGCTGTTGAATTCATTGCAAGTTATCATACTATTTCTACCTTCTGATTATTATTCCCAATTTGGAAAGAACTAGCTCTGATAAAGAAACGTTCAGAGAATGCCAAGTTTTATTTCTGCAAATACTTTTAGTCCACATAGCTTTTGAATTATGTTTCAAAAAGTTGCTATAGATATATCTGAGCAATGAAGCCAGGAAGGAAACAATTACTTCTCTTTCCAGTTTCTAAGATTGTAAATAAAACCTATACAGATAGGGTTGCCTGGTCATTATCCAGAAAGAGTGACTAAAACTTTAAACACATGTTTAAAGACTTACTTCAATGTATTTTTCTATCATGCTTTCCAATGTTTCTATTTTGCTATAGAGCAGAAATCATTTTTATTTTATAGCACCTTGTTATTGCATGTAACCAAAAGTACAGTAAATCATTTTACAGGATTAGAATTTAGTATCAAAAAGTTGGGTAGAACTTGCCCAAAGTCATATGTTAGATCAGTGGTTCTCAACCTTTTTAATGCCGTGACCCTAACCGGTCGTAAGTCAAGAACTAAACCGGTCGTACGTCGAGGACTAAACCGGTCGTAAGTCGAGGACTACCCAACCGGTCGTAAGTCAAGGACTTTCCCTGTCCGGGAGTGCCACGCATGCGTCCTTCCGCCCCCTGCGCCAGCCGAGGCGTAGCTGGCAAGCGGCAGAGACGGAGCAGGCCAACCATCAGCTGGCCCAGCCCAAGGGAGGTAAGGCACCCGCCGGAAAAGGGGGGAAAAATGGCGGACAAAAAAAATGGCGGACAGCCTTGCTTGGCAACCCCCATGAAATGGTAGATCGACCCCAAATGGGGTCCCGACCCACAGGTTGAGAACCACTGTGTTAGATGATACATTCTAAACAGCAAATATTTGGGCTATACCAGTAGCTAATATCTTTTATCCTTTAAAAATAATAGCAAATTTATTGATTGATTTCTTCCGTTTATATTCTGGCTTTCCAATTGATGCTAAATAGGTATGTTTTTCATGCTGTATGGGATTTTATAAGGATTTCACAAATACATTATTTATTTATATCCACACAGGAAAAGCAACCCAAGCATATTCTTTTATGTTTGTTCAAGTCATTGAAATTTTATGGAGTATTATAATAGTTCACAAACTGGCACCTTAAATTACAAAAACTAATGAGAGAGTTCCTCTGTCTTGAAGTTTATAACAATTTTTTTTTGCTTTTTCATAAGTAATAATAAAACCTTACTAACAAATTAAACTATAATTTAACAACAGCTATAAGAGATTATGTATTAATCATAATGTCCCTGGAGCCTCATGGCAGAAGTCAAGCGCTTCCAATTTTCTCAGCTATTACCTCACAATAAATGTTGTCCTTAGGCTATGTTTCTGGTATTAAATTCTTGTACAGAGAAACAGGTTTCTACTTTGGAGCTGGGCAAATTTATACCATGCAGGGCTTTTATT
The DNA here is from genome assembly GCF_001527695.2 of Protobothrops mucrosquamatus. Taxonomy (NCBI): domain Eukaryota; kingdom Metazoa; phylum Chordata; class Lepidosauria; order Squamata; family Viperidae; genus Protobothrops; species Protobothrops mucrosquamatus. The sequence continues at coordinate 989,122 of NW_015386165.1, read as the reverse complement.
TTCTCTTTTGGTGATTTTTCACAGTTGCTTCAAAATGCTCTATTTCTTGCCTTTTTCGGACACAGGTTCTTCCCCCCCCCAAGTCTTCAATGTGTGCCAATTCCAGAAAGGTCATTAATTTCTGCCTAATATTCTCGATATCACAATGAGGCCAGGGAAACTTAGGGTCATTGATTAGTGGTCTGCTGCTCCTTTGACAACCTCTGGGGTAGACAGAAGGGAACAGAGGGAAAACATGTATGGCAAAGGAAAAGCCTGTCCACTTTTAATTTTGACCTGTCCAATAATTTCTTTGAGTATAATGCAGCTCCCAACCATTTTCCCCAAGAGAATGTAACTCTGACCAAAAAATGAGAAATGAATCGGTGCTTCCCTAACACCACTTCTAAGGATAATATATTGTCCTTACATTATCATTTATAAAGATAGTTAATTCAAAGGACCTTTGTTCTAGAATAAGTTTCAATAGTCTCTATTTTACTTTACCATTTCTGTGGATTTCAATATCAATTTATTTTCAGTGTGGACTTCTGCTTTCTTAAAGAAGGACAGAGCAGTCAGCATCTTCCTTACATGGCTTAAAAACAGCAACTCTGAGAAGGACCTTGGAGCCCTAGTGGACGATCACTTGACTATGAACCAGCAGTGTGCAGCAGCAACCAAAAAAGCTAATATAATCCTGGGTTGTATAAACAGAGGCATAGAATCAAGATTATGCGAAGTATTATTACCGCTTTATAAAACCCTAGTAAGACCACACCTGAAATACTGCAGCCAATTTTGGTCACCATATCACAAAAAAGATGCTGGGAGTTTGGAAAAAAAAATTCAGAGAAGAGCAACTAAGATGATCAAAGGCCTGGAGACTAAAACATACGAAGAACAGCTACAGGACTTGGGTTTGGCTAGTCTAAAGAAAAGAAGAAATAGGGAAGACATGGTAGCAGTGTTCCAGTATCTGAGGGGCTGCCACAAGGCAGAGGGGCCCAGGTTGTTCATCAAAGCACCAGAGGGAAGGACGAGAAACAATGATTGGAAACTGATCAAAGAGAGAAGCAACCTGGAACTAAGGAGAAACTTCCTGACAGCGAGGACAATCAACCAGTGGAACAGCTTACCCCCAGAAATCGTGGGCGCTCCATCACTGGAGATTTTTAAGAAGAGACTAGACATTCAGCTGTCTGTGACGGTATAGGTTCTCCTGCTTGAGTAGGGGGCTGGACTAGAAGACCTCCAAGGTCCCTTCCAGCTCCATTCATTCCTTATTATTGGAAAGATATCTGGTAACACAGTGGTTAGAATGCAGTACTGCAGGCTACCTCTGCTGACTGCCGGCTGACTGCAATTTGGCAGTTTGATTCTCACCGGCTCAAGGTTGACTCAGCCTTCCAGTCTTGCAAGGTCGGTAAAATGAGGACCGCTTAAAGAGGGCTGTAAAGCACTGTGAAGCGGTATATAAGTCTAAGTGCTATTGCTATTGCTATTATCTCATGCTTTATTCTCTCTGTTGTTGGGCAGGTACAAAAATAAACCTTTCAATGGGAAGCATACAATTGGAGAATAATATTGTCTTATAATTTGCATAAATATTGCTTTACAGTTGGGTAATGCAAATAATTTACATTATATACTGATTATCCTATTTTGTTCTAAAGACAGTGTATTCTTTAAAAATTATAGTAATGCCAGTTTGACACACATTTGAAAAATATGTGTATAAAAAGAAACTCACTCTTATTTTTATAATAGCAACATCTCCTTAAATTTTGATATTTATAAAAAGATTTGATTGATCATGTGCCATCAAGTCATTGCCAATTCTTAGCGAACATATAACTAGAGATTCTCCTGTATGATTTTTCCATACTTTAGTCTTTAAAGAAATGGGCCTGATCACAACAAAGAAGAATTACTTCCTATGATATGGACTCCATATTGTTAACGTACTCCAAGACAGCATTTGCCTTTTTACCAATTACACCAGGTTGCTGGCTCCTATTCAACCTAAGGTCACAAGAACATGTACATTATGAGCCGTGGTACAATGGTTAGAATGCAGTACTGCAGGCTACTTCTGCTGACTGCCAGCTGACTGCACTTTAACAGTTCGATTCTCACCTGCTCAAGGTTGACTCAGCCTTCCCTCCTTCCGAGGTCAGTAAAATGAGGACCCAGACTGTTGGGAGCAATATGCTGACTCTGTAAACCACTTAGAGAGGACTGTAAAACGCTGTGAAGTGGTATATAAGTCTAACTGTTATTGCTATTGCTATTAATTTTACATTAATTATTGCCAATCCACATTTGACCCCCCCATACTTCTATCTTACATTTTTTTCTCCCTGTATGAAGAGCTTTACAGTTCCACCTGTTATATTCCATCCAATTTATTTCAGCCTACTGCTTAAGCCTTGCAGATGTTTCATTATCCAAACTAGGTAAAATCATCAATGCTGATATTTTTCTTGCAGAGGTTTCATTACCCAAACTAGGTAGCTACTAGCACTAATGACATTACCTAGTTTGCTTAATGAAACGTCTGCAAGAAAACAAGCAAGCTCAGAGAGGACCAAGGACTCCTCATAAATGATTTTATCCATGTGTATAACAATGCATCTATAGACAAAAAAAATCTATATGATTTATAGGTAGTCCTTGTCTTGCAAGTATAATGAAGCCGAGAATTTAAGTCATGGCATTCTTATGACTAGGCCTGATTTTATGACCTTTTTTTTTTGAAGTGGTCATTAAGTCAAAACCACAGTAATTAATTGAATGTGGCAGTTGTTAAGTGAATTAATGTATTCCCTTGCTGGGAAAAGGCCAGAAACTGGCAAAAACATGACAAAGGAAAATTGCAACTGACTATAAACTGACCCTGTTACCAAATGCCCAAAATGTGGTCATGTGAATGCAGGACTGAATGCAGGTCATGTTTGTGCAACCATTGGAATTCTGGAATTGGATCATACACAGCTTTTTTGGAGAGGAAGAGGGTCTAATTGTCACAATCCCTAAGTAAACTGATTGTTAAGCAAGGACTAGCTGTAGTCTCTCCTCTGCATTATAGCTAACTAAACTAAAAAAAAATGCTTTTTTAAATGAATACTTTATTAACATAAGGCATTGATACTGATATCATCAGGTACATACTTGCCACTGGAAGTCGACACAGGCTAAATAAACATCTTTTAGGAAAAAAAGCACCACATATTAATTTATGGTATTCATTCACATTTTAACTGCCCTTGATTAATGAAAATCCATGCAACATCATAGCTTGTCTCTCCTTTTAAAATGGTGAAAAGAAAATAAAATGATTATAGCTTGCAACAAATGTTGTTATGACTTCAGGATGTTTTCTTGGGGATCAAGCAATCTTCTGTACTTCCCTTAAAACTGACCTTCTCACCTTGGGCAGTAGATATGAAAGAGAAAGTTGAAAGTCCAGCACCAGGTCAACCTGTCGTTGAGGTGATACATCTCTGATATAAAACCCAATTAACTGTTGAAGAAGCACATCCATTATCTTTCTGATTTTAAAATAGAACACACATCAGCAAAATGACTAAAAGAAAGTATTTAAGAATTATGAAAGTCAAGGATGTTCATATCCAAAAGTCACACTTTTTTTGCACTTTACTGATTAATATTACACTTATTTACAATGCTGCTTCTCTGTGTTCTCTTTTCTTCCTCCTTAAGTAAGTTAAATAGAGCATTGTTTGATTTTTGTTAATGTTCCTTCCATATATACTTAGTTAATGGGCTAAAAAAAAGGCTAACATTCCAAAATACTTTAATACTTGGAACTTCAGCATTGCCATCAGCTTGATATATATTATGTAAGTACAGGTAACTAACATTTTTGTAGGACTGGCACTTAAGGATTTAATTTGAGTGAATAGTTGTGTGAATAGAAAGTGGGAAATAGTCATTGAAAATATTACAGCAGTTCCAAAAGTTGTTATTTTAGGGAAACCTCCATATTTCTTAAAGTTTGGCAAGAGAGGGAAACTTCAGAATAGCAGCAATGCAGTATCCAAATGCTGCATAATAGAGAAGCCAGAAATGCATTATTGTAAAAGAAAGCCAATTTATAAGTTTTTAAAAAGGCAAACAGACTCCAACAACCAAACGAAATAATCTCCCTGCTGATGATGTTACATAACACAACCAGGGCTTTTTTTTCTCATAGAACGCCCAGAACGGAGTTCAGGCACCTTTTTGGGATGGAACCTTGTAGGGTAGGCAAGGCGGGTTGTATGACGTGTGTGAGTTCCGGCACCTTTTTTTTTTTTTTACAAAAAAGCACTGAACACAACAGTTGTGTTTTCTTCACTTTCAAATGAGCCTATCAATCCTGCATGCATGGCATCAAACGGCAACTCAAACAACAGAACTAAACTCCATTAAAGCAACATTTTCGATTAGTATAAAAAGAATAGCATTTCTAGTATATGACTCAATGGACGTGTTCAAAATATAATCCCAAATAAATGTTTAGGTAATGTAATTTCATACTAGAAGTCACCCAAAAAAAACACCCACTGATCATTATACTGACATGATTCTACTAAAATTGGTGGAATTATTCCAATATAATGATTCTCTGATCATCTATTTCACGTCTTATAGTGGTGCTAGATATAAAATCAGAGCTGTATGTCTCCAGCAGCAACAATTTGTACTGTATTTTTGTAATTCTTAACAAATATTAGAAAGTTTTCAGAAAAAAATAGTTCATGTGCAAAAGAATAGAAAATAAAAGAATCATTTATGGTGCCTCAAAAAGCACTTTTTTCCTCTCCCTTCTTATCTTTTCCAAGTCTTATTACCAAAGACCCAGCTTTACTACCAAAATAGCATACATTGAATTGCAGCCATTGTCTTTTACAAGGGAGAAAGGATGAAAATGAGAAGACTGTTTTGATATAAAAGTTTACTTTTAAAACTTCAGTAGTAATAACTTTTGGAAGAGTAATACTTGTGCTATACAGCCATTCAGATTTACTATAAACATGACAATGTAACGTTTGATATTGTCTCTCATATAAAAAACCCTATCTCTTACCATCAACACTACACTATTGTTCAAAACAACATATAATATGGTATAATAAAATTTGATGACTTTCAATCATTTACACACAGAGATTGACACCATTTGTTTTATGTGTAGCTTAACTCAAACATTGGCATCGTTTATCATTCCATGGATTTCCAATGAAAAAAGTCTGTTAATACGTTTTGAGGCAACTGTGTGCTAGAGCTTACAAGTGTACACATTTTTTTTCCTTGTATGGCCCACAATTATTTTGAGTCTTTTCATATTATGAGTGCAGTCTGTTTGGAATTTGGGATAATGATATCAGTTCTTCCATCAACAAGCTAAAGAAAATGTTTTTTAAAACTGTTGAAGAGTTAATAATCCATTATAAATTCTAGTAATTGTCCATGTTTGTGCAATTAACTGTTTAAAAATGTGGGATCTATTATGGAAAGAACAAAAGATATCTCCCAATATATCATTAGGAATATGAAAACTTCATGCTCTTGTACTGCAGTATTTCAAAGTACATGGAGTATTCTGATGTTCTTCCCAAAGCATGCCAACCCAGATTTTCTGGACCAGTTTATTGTTTTTGGAAATGAATATTCCAGAACAGTAAGTGCTTTCCTGTGAGAAATAATGCATAGCAGTTTTGGCTTGGTTTGTGGTGAGAAATCTATTGTAATTTATAACAGTTATTACAGTGAAGCTGTAATGCAATGTGGGTTAACTGCATATATACAGTAATTTGGTCAGAGATTTCTATTTTTGAACAAATTAAACCTGAATTTCTTTCAAAATCCTTGGAACCTATATGAATTCTTTAAAACCTCCCAGCTTAGTTCACAACTATTGGACTTCTTGGTTATATTTTGTGAATCAGGTAAGAGTTATCACCTATCTAATGGAAAATAGTGTCCATGACAGTAAATTAAGAACTACTCTGCATTGAATAAGAGCTCCCAGGCTAGGGATTAAGTAAAAAATGGTCTGTCTATAAATTGCAATGATCATAGCCTGTATTCATGGACTTCAATCTACACAAATAAAGCTGTCTCTTAAATAGAATAAATAACAGGGAATGGATTTCTCAGAAAGCAATTTTATTAAGTCAGTGTTTGCCCTATCAAATTGAATGTGCTGACTTGGAAAAAGTAGTATGGCTTCTAAGCCCAGATCCCCACAAAAGAACCTTTTAACGTTTGAATAGGCAACAATACCTCTAATGCTTTTTAATATGAGAAGTTTCCTAGAAGTTCTTCACATATTCTCAGAACAAGTAGTCTATGATAAAAATCCTGGACTGCTGCTAGTGTCAAACAGCTTGATAGATACCAATTACAACATGATCTTGGGACATTGGGAGAAGAGATGCTGCCTAGGAAATGATCAGATGAGAGAGGGCATAGCTCAGCAGTTGCATAACTGGCAAAGAAAAAAAATTCAGAAAGGAGACTCTCTAACTTCTCAGTCTTCAAAAGAGATGGCGGGAGATTTGGATCATCAAGCTTGTGAGAGTCAGTTAATGTAGCCTTACATGAAGATGGAATTAGTTCATCGCATCATGTTTCCCGGAGTTCCTTTCTTTCTGAGATTCTCTGCCCATTATGCAGCTGTGGAGTATGTCCTCTTTTATTTGATTGTTCCCTAGGCAGCATCTCTTCTCCCCATCTCCAAGGTCATTCTCATATATCATTTCACCAATGTAGCTAAGAATAAAGGGCCCCTCTTCTCAGATTGGAGCACAGGGCTGGTGACTTTCCCAGACAAAACAGGCTCTAGAAGACTACTTCTATTCCAGCTCCTCAGAATATTCAAAATGTGCAGAATGTCTCCTTAGAAGTTGACTTAACTAATTACAAAGGGCCAGGTTGAAATTCTACATACATTGGATAAACTCAAATAATGTTATGGTACGTGGGAATGCCCTTGGGAGACAGGCAGAAGAGCCACAGTCAGGGCAACATTTGGATAAGCAGCAGAAGGAATGTGGATGTGGCAAACCTCCCAGAATGGACTTGGGCTGTAAAGTTGACAGGAGAAATGTACTTTGAGACCTGCTAGATTGATGTCAGTGTTTCAAGTTAATCCAGACAAAAAAAACGTTCCCAAAAGTACTCATTCTATTTTATTAGGACTAGCTGTACCCGGCCACGCGTTGCTGTGGCTCTCGTTCACTCAGCCCACAGATGGCGCTGTTTTTCAAAAAAAGCATGTTTTTACCTGTCACAGGTGTGACATCTATATAATAGTAGGTGTATAAAAACACGCGCGTATTTGAATGCAACGTTGTGTCAAAATTTCAAAGCAATCGGTGAAGAACTTTCAGAGATTTAAGATTTTGAACAAACGAACATTTACATTTTTATTTATATAGATTACATTAGGAGAATCTTTGTCCCATTTCCAGTCAATCCTACCTTTATGCAGTGGAACGTCTACCTTTTGACTTGCTCTGAAGACTTATTACTAAATTCACTAGCCACAGTTGCAGAAACAGAAGATAGCTGCCAGCTAAAAAGTTCTCTTGAGGTAGTAGTTTATTCCATTGTTTTGGTTCTGTCCCTACTCTTGGAGGAGAGCTCTCCAAGTGAGAAGCTCTTCTCCCAATCTATTAAATAAGTTCAGGGAGAAAAACTGAAGACTATGCTTGTATGTTAGAATGTTGAGGGCTGTTTTCTATATTTAATATAAAAATATGACATCATTCTCTTGTAGAAAAATAATGAGCTGATTAGATTAGAGCTGTTTGCTTAAAGCCTCATACAGTTTGTGACAAGTCCCTATCATTGCCTCAGGTATATCTGAAGCTTTAAGCACTGATACTATCCCATGTGACTCCTAGTTATAGTGATTTTATTTCCTGAAAGACCACTTAATCATCCATATTATCTCCTTCTACAATGAAGTTTGTGGCCAGCTGATATCTGGGCTAAACATTAGGTGAGTGCAGTTCATCTTAGATTAGACTAACCCAGTATTGCCACTGTTCTAGCAGGCAGTTTCAGTTATAAAATAGATTCAAATTATAATGTATTTTTAAATTATTTCAGCAGCATCAGCCACACTAATATAAATGCAAAGGAATGCATAGCTGGATAAGTTAGCCACTTCAGCAAACTCAAATATTTCTTCCCTGCCCAGTCTTCTTTTCTTGCATCCCTCTTTCACATACATTTATGCTTGAAGAAACCTCTGCCTGTTTGATAGAATTTGTACATTTATATTTTGGGAGAATAAGCAATTTAAGGGTGAGCTAGAGAAGAAAGTGATGATAGAAAGAGAAAATTTGTAATGTCACTGTAAGAAATAAAATTTTGCAGTATCTCATGAAAAACAGGAGTGGTTCAGAAGGTATAGCTAAACTCATGACCAGAACAGCAAAGATGATCTTAATAGAGGATGCCCAGAAGCTGAAAGCAATGGAAAATATTTATCTCTGGAGGAAAAGTGGTCAGAACTTGGTATTTTGATGTCACAGATGTCCAGGTTGAGATACAGGGGAGGCGAGAAAATGCTGGGACTTGCTAGATAATGTCTCTTAGATAATGTAAAAAAACATTAGTGAGGAAAACAGAAATAGAATTGACTACATCACATCTCTTTATAAAAATCTGGGTGAAAATTAATGCTGTTAGACCTTAATATAGATTATTGTTGAAAAGGAAATCAGCTTGGCTTTTTCATATCAGCCCACCAATGCCATAGTACATAGTGCAGGAAAAGAGCATCTCTTTTAGCAGAATGTTTATTCAACACTAGGTGAACCCTTGAGATGGAAATTAGTCCTATGTAGTCCTAAGTGTATTTGGAAATAAATTTGGTTAAATTAAATAAAATTGATTGTCATGCAAGCGTGCCGTAGGCTTATAGTTGGTACCTATATTATCGCTTAACTACTCCCTGTTTAATGACCATTCAAAGTACACAACAATGCTAAAAAAGTAACTTTGTCCTCATATGTACAAACACTGCAGCATCCTACAATCACAAAATTGAGATATTGGTGCTTCACACCCAACTTCCAATAAGCAGAAACAGTGGAGAAGCTGGCAGTAAAATCAGATGATGTCTTCTTTTACAACTATGGGTGACTCACTTAACAACCATGGCAGAAATGTGACTGTAAATCTGTTGTGGTCTCATGATGTCTTAATGAACGCAGATGATTTGCTTAACAACGGTGGCAGAAGTGAGATACATGATGTCTCACTTAACAGTTATGTCACCTAGTCACAGAGTTGCTTTGTGGTAATTAAATGAGGACTATATTTTATTTTATTTCATTTCATTTCATTTCACTTCATTTTTATTTGTTTCTTTTGTGTTTTATATTATATTAAAGGTTATTCTTTTGTTGATTATCATTTAATACAGATAGCAAAGTATAGTAATATGGAAGAAAATGTATGTGATCTTCTCCCCTTTTGTTTAAGTAGGATAACAATAAGAAAAGACTGATATTTGGTTAATCCTTTAATGGTGCTTCATCTGTATGAATTATACTGACAGATAGAAAAAAACTGAACAATTTTATCAGCCCTAGTGAAGTACTTCGTATTTCTATTTTATTACCTATTCGAAAGCTACAAAATACTGGGCAATGTTTTCCTATGTCAGCAGATTTTTTTTCAGTGATCCCCTTTGTTTGGGTGATCAAAGCATATGATGCATTTCATAAGATTCTGAGGTACTAATTTCTGGTGGTGATTATATTAAGAGGTATAAAAGCCATATAAATCTTTTTTTTTTCTTGAATCATGATTTCATTCTGTGTTGCTACAAATTACTGGATGCTGTATTTTTTTTTATTTAAAGCCTCTGAGTAGTCTGATATCTATCCTGTTATTAATAGGAATCTGGTATTTATGCATTTTCTTAAATGTGCATATACCTTTTAGTATATGTGTTACAGGCAGCACTTACCAAATATTATTCATCATAAAAATAGCTCAGCAGGGTCTGACCTGGTAAACACTGGAATGAGAAAATCCCAGGACTGTAAACTGGGTTTGAAAATCATAAAACTTTTCATAAGACAAGATTCTGTATTTCTTTCAAGAAAACCTAAAAGATAAGACAGGAGTTGGATTCCATTTGGTGAGGCTTTACTTTTTAATATATCTTTTGCAGTAGATCTTAGGATGGAGTATTGTCAGTAAGACAAGAAAAAAATCCTGCAAAAAAAAAAATCCAATATGACCATCTTAATTATAAAATTAGCAATATTAAACAAGCTAAAATATGACAGGATCACATCTCTGCTTTGGAGAGGAGATTCATCATATCAAAGTGAGACTAATGTCCCTTGATTGATCACCTCATATGGATGAATGAGACTTTTGACATACATAGAAGGCTCATTTATCAGTTAGAGCAAAACAGTGTGGTCCTATCTCTCCATTATTTTGAGTCAGCCTTTGAAGGAGCCTTTGAAGAAAGCATTCTTAAAAGATAGCACCTATTTGAAACTCTGCACATCCCTATTAAGCAGAACATTTTATGTTTATCAAATCTTATATAAGATTATGAACTTAATCAAATAATATGTTGCCTATTTAATTACGCAAAAATGATTAACAAAAATGAAAGGAATATTTGTTATTTTTTTAAATCAACAGTATGATGGCCTGTTTGACTGTTACACAACTCTGCCTAGAGACCCAAAATGTATTGCTTTCTCAGAGTCTTAAGTACCAGCAAATAACAGGCAGAACCCAAAAGCAAATTAACAACATGAATAATACAAAACAAAATGAACAGAGAGTAACTGTGATAATATAAATTAACTGGGATTTTTATTGTGGTTATAGCAATATTCTTTCTATGATTTTTATATAAAATTCAGTAGCATAGCTTCAATGGTCACAACTAGTCTCAGTACTTTCATTTATGTATAGGATTGCAAAGAATTGCAAACAATTCAACATTTGTCATAAATATTTACTAGTGTGCCCATGAGGGTTTAACAAGATTAATCTTCCGTAACTTGTTTGTCCGAATTGATAATTTCTTATTTTAGACTATGAATTTTGTGGCAACCTGTCACAAACAAATTGGTTCATGACAGGTTTATAAAAAAAATAGTTTATTTTTAAATAAGCCATACACTGATTTTATCAGTGACTAAGAAAGTTTTTACCTTTCTGAAATTGCATCCTGATTCAAATAGGATCTTTTCTACTATATCACTAAGTTCTTTTCCCACAACCTAATCCATCTCAGTTTTGTTTCTTACTTAAAAAAGAACCATTTTTCTAGTTAGTCCTAATAAAGCTATTATGGTGCTATCTTTATTTTAATGATCCATTATGGCCTCAGAATAGCAAATATTTTTTAAACAGATCAATTTACTTTGAAGCTTTTGTTTTCTAATATTTGCTAACAGAATCATGAGTTAATAATACTAAGAGCGATATGATTGGACCTTAGGAAATATTATTTTCAATTGCATTAGGAATTTCATTCAAGTTGAGTTGTGAAGATTTTTAAGAATATGAACTTATGGAATATAATTTATTATGAAGAAAATGTAGTTTATGAATTTCACTCAAAGCATGGAAAAAGAATGAAGTTGTGGATGCTTTTATTCATTTTATCGCTTCAGAATATACTCTAGCAAAAATTATACACATGATGATATAGATGATAAACAGGTCAGAGACTGAAGCAGTTCCAGACCTCAAATTGTTGGAAAGTCTTCATTAAATGAAAGCCTTCCACTGAGGAAAAAAAAATCATAGCAAAATTAGAATGTAAGAGCCATCAGTTACTCATAATAGCAATCTCATCTTTCCAGTCATTAGTATTTAGACCCAGAAGTAAAAGTTTCAAGAAGAGGAAAGAATCTAGAAGAGCATTTCAAAAGCCATCAAAGCCAATGAAAGTAGTACAAGGGAAAGAGAGATAAAATATAAATCTAGCAGAAGAAGACTCTGCAAATCAACAGCAACAAAAATGAATACTCATGTGTTTTGTTGTCTTAGCAGTAGGGAAAATCACTGTAACTGGATAATAATACAGGTGGCATAAATCACATTCTCTGGCATCCTGTACATTTTAACTGAGCTCAGCAGCTGATGTTATAATCAAATCATGCCCCTGAGATCTGTTAATATAACATAACAAAAATTATCCTGCTTTTATGAAGGGTTATTGGGTGGACCCTCAAATAATCTATTCCCAAGTTCTTCCAAAGCAATAGATTTGTTGGAGCCCCTGTAAAAATGCTCAAAATGCAAGTGAAGGAAAATTCAGTTCCTCATAAAGCTCTAATGGAGCTTTTTCTCCCCCCCCTCTATTCAGTATTAACTTAGTTGAATAACCCATAGTGAGTTGTCTTCATAAAGCTTTGCCAGTGGTTCATGGTTAAATTCTTCCATACAATTTTGCTAGCCTAAGAGGCAAAAAAGGAATTATGACTACCATCATGGGTCTACTTTTTCCAAGGATCCAAGACCTAGAATGTTGTTTGATCAAGAAGTACGGGACAGAATCTTTGATACTGGATGCTCATCCCACAGCATAACTTCCATTTGCAAGATCTGGAAGAAATGCATTTCTGTGTATAAATAGGAGACTCCCACCCTGGGTTGCTCATGTCAAAAAAAAAGAAAGACATAAATTACACCAAAGTATCCTAGGGATGAGAAAGAAGAGTCATTTAATGAGCTTGTTGGATGTCTGCTCAGCAGGCTAGACTGGAATTAATTAAACTAGGCATACCACAATCCAGGAATTTCTGATAAGGTGTTTTATTACAGAAAAGCAAAGAAGGCATGATGAACGAATTCAAGGAATGCTGTGTATCAAAAGCAAGTCCTTTATATAGTGAAATCAATGTTCAATTGATTTTTGTGCATCTTTTCCCCTAGCCACACTACTGTATTCAGTGAGCTGGAATCTCTCTCTTTCACGGAGGAGGCCTGGTTTTTAATCTGTGTTTTGTTTGGCCAATATCCAATTATTCTCCTATGCAAGAAATAGCCCTCACACCTAATTACTTTATTATTAGGATAAATATGTCAGTAAAATAGATTTTACCCTCCTTGGGGATGGAATATGTAACATTTAAATATGTACTTATGGGGCTCAAGAGCTGAGTAGTCAGAATATTGTGTAAAAGGGAGAGATGTATTAGAAATTTATTAGATTAAAAGAGGAGAAGAAGGACTTTGTGGCTAAGTAGTCAGTGAGAGGCCTACAGGTCACAGAATGGTGTTTTATATAAAGGTTGAAGGCCTGCTTTAGTCATATTATTTCCATATGTCAACAGCTTATTTGATTCTAATACTGGTTTTCTGGTAGCTTCAGAAAACCTTAGAATCCTAGCAATAAATATATCAATACAAGGAAACCGATTCTGAAACATCCTCAAGTATGATTTATACCTCTAATTCTTCCCCTTCAGCCTGGGCTAGGACTCTAAATCACAAGGACTCACAGCTATATCATTTTTCCTAACATCCCTGTGCAAAAACATTTTTATATCTAACTTATTGACTATTCAGTTATCATTTGTGTAGTACTATATTGATAAATGTAGCAATCCAAATACATTTTTTTTTAAAAAAATACAGAAAGGCACATTAAATGCTTTGGTCTTGATCATTATTTTGTTCATGTTGTAGTGTCATAAGATAATTTCCTTGTTTATGTCAGTATAGATTTGCCTATTAATGTTTTGCAGTTATCCATCTACTGTAACACTTCAAAAGTTGCACTAACTTTAATGAGTAGATTTTTTTAAAGCAGCACATGAAAGCTTGAAACAAGTGGTCTGTTTTAATTGACAGCAGAGAGGAGCTTCATTTGCATAAGATTCAAAGTGCTTCATCCAAATCATTTTTGAAGGGTGCATAGCTCTTATAAAACTTACACTTCACAGGTAGTAGATGAGCGAATGAAAAAGATGTATGATTGCATTTCTAAGAAAAAATCCTTCATTGTGTTGAAGCTTGAATTCTGTCAAGAATTTTATGATGTGTCAATGTCATATTTTTAAGAGTGAACAGTTAAAAAGAATATTAGGTGCTCACATTAAATGTTCATTGAGTGAAAGATGTGAACTGCAATAATCTGATAAGGAGAAAATCTCAAGGCTTTGTTTGACAATAGAAGCTATTTCACTGTGGAGTCTAGAAAAAGACACTTTCTCTTATATGTAGTTGAAGTTTGTAGAGGAAATGAACACATGTAAGAATCTCCTTACTTCCTTTCTAACTTTTATGTGCAACAAATTCAAATGTTTCTGGCTTTAATTGCTAGATTTGACAGAGCATTAGCTTGGCTGAGATATATGTCAACCCACTGATCACCAGATCTGTCTGATCTGGCTGGCTAGATGAGTGTCCCCTTTCTCCTTCACCACTCCATGTGTCTCTTTCTCAGAGCTGTGCACTCTGTAGAAGACGATGAACATCTCACATAGAAATTTACCAATCTTCTGGCTATGAGCCTATACTTGGTCTTCAAGAAGGAGCCATGAATCCAGGAGGACCCCAGATTGTGAGACTACCATTTCTGGGGAGCATATCTTCATCACGGACAAAGATGCTACAGCGCTGAAATTATTTGGGCTCTGAATTAATAGCCTGTTGATCTTTTGGGGTTGAGTCTGAATCCTCTTTTCTCCATCAAACCCTAATAGCCTCCAGAAATGGGACATGATTTTCACTGTATCTCCCAGTAGGCCAGGTTGAAGACATACTATATAGTTGGTATCATCAGCATTTTGTGGATATTTGACATCAAATTAGTGGATTATCTCCCCTGGTGACTTTAGATATTTAACAAGATGGGGAGAGAACTGTACCCTGAAGTTCTACATAATAAATTATCCAGAATCCAACCTCTCACAATCTTCATTCATCTCATAACCACCCTCTGAACCTGCTGTCGTGCTTGTAGTTTTTATAAAGAGATACTGAATAGTGGTGCATGGTACTTAGAAGTTCTAAAAAATGACTGAGTATATGACACAGAATTAAAATAAATACTTGCATTTATTTAATCACTAAATTGTTATATTTGGATATATTTTATTTTGACCTGTGCTTGGTGGGACATGTGCAAATTAGGATGACCTTTCTAATTTTCAGTCAGAAACATTACCAAACAAATACTTCTTAACTTTGAGATGGTCTCATCACCATCTGGTACAAGCAAATATTCCATCCCCTTCTTGGATTTATTTTTGGCAGGATTAGACAAAGCATTCCAAATGCAAGATAGATAGACTTGTCTTTGCCAAACTCTAGTGAAATGAGACCATTGGAAACAGGTATGAATATGGTAGTTCAGAGCCTATATAGACTGGTCAAACATCTCTATGGAATGGAACTTTGATGCAGTTCTAACCAGCGGAAAGCTGCATATTTTCTGGCATTGTAGTTCTGCCCAATGTGAATGCCTTATGGCTCCCTGGCTGACAGAAGGGGCCTAAGGTCTTTATTTCATTGTTGCATTGTTTTCTTATTGAATTTTGAAAATATTGAATATTTTGATGTCTTAAGTTATGTTAAGTTATAATTTAAGGCATTGAAATATATGTGATGGCTCAGCGGTTAAGACAATGGGCTTCTTGGCTGGAAAGCTGACAGCCCGGGTTCAAGACCTGACCATCGCACGGCAGGGTGAGTGCCTGTCTTCACCTGGCTCCTGCCCTCCTAGCAGTTCAAAAGCATGCAAATGCAAGTAGATAAATAGATACCACTTCAGTGGGGAGGAAACAGAATCACTACAATATCTCCAACTCCCAACCCACAAAGGCAGTATAGAAAGTTATTGTGGTTGACAGTATCAATAGCTAGTAAGTGATCATAGAAGGTTGTTGGATCCAAATATGGTTTCTTGAGATATGGGTGAACCAATGTCTATTTAAGGACTTCTGGTAGTTCCCCTTTTCTCAAAGATGAATTGCCCTATGATGTAAAACCGGTCTCCTCCTTGGCTGTTTAGGAACAGGGACAGGGACAGGAATCTAGTTCACAATTGGCACAGTTAAGATTGCGGACACGTTTGTCTACTTCCTTGAGATTCACTGGCTGAAAATTCTCCAAATAACACCATATGATATAACTTCTGTCATCTCAATAGATTCTTCCAACTGGCTTCTAACCTGGAAAAGACGTGAACAATTCTATCCACAAAATGCTTGGCCAAACTATCACAATTTACACTGACTGGATCGTCTGGCCTGTCTCCCAGTGGCAGGGGGAGGTCCAAACTCTTTAAACAGCTGGTATTCCACAGAGTAATAAGGTCGGAGAAATAATTTCCTGTGAAATAAAAGATATATGTGGGGGAGAGGGGATAATTTTCTAACTGATCATTTAGGCAAAAGGTGATTAGAAACTGGTTGGGGTACACAGTGGAGAAATGGATGCTGTGCTGAAAACCAAGTAGGAAATCCTTTCCCAGTGACCAGTGGTTATTCTAATATTGGTAGCAATATTTGGATGTTCCAGCTTTTTAGATGCAAACAGGTCCTTGCATAACTTTCCAATTCCATTAACTAAAGTTAATCCTACCATATCGTAAGCAGGCAGAAGAAGAAGAAGCATGCCAAGGAAAGTTATTTTAAAAATAATGAAAGAGATATTTTAAAAAACATCTATTTATTTTTAATGCTAGACTGGGCTGGGGTACAACCAGAGGTAAAGTTTTCTGCTGAACAGCCTAAATCATCAGCAGCATCTTTGCTAATGGTGGCAAGGGAATTAATTGCTTTCACTTAAACAACAGAAAGTCTTGGCGTGGCTAGATTCCCTTAAACTGCTTTAAACGTATATCTAGAAAGTATTTTTAAACTCTTTTTTTACCAGAGATTTTGTAAATGTTATCTAAACTGAATAAAATATTTTTCCCACTCACCCTTGCAGTAACTGAAAAATACTGTAACTTTTAGATTTAAAGTTCATACTGAAAATGGTTTCGCTCCAATTATGTTCATAGTAATTTCTCATTTCATGTAAATGTTTCCCTTGCTTTGAAATGTATAAACATATTTGTGACTGTAAAATAATTTGTCCTAGAAACTTTAATTTGCAATTCTCAATGGAGTGGTGCCCTTCAGAATCTTCAATGATATTACTGATCTAATATGGACTTTGTGATAGCCTAATAAATCCTACATTGTGGCAGGCAGGAAAAAGAATTAAATTTAGAAATGAGAACAAGTATAAGATGAGAGAGTAGAAAGAGAACGAGGAGAAAAAAGGGAATAAATAGGTTTTGTTCCTTCATCTTAATCCCAAAAGAAAGGCAGGCAGTGAAAATGGCCTATTTTAGCAATAATGTTTACATGAAGGAGTTCTATCATTCCTTTAATCTGCTATGACCTGCGTATATCTTTCTGCAGTAGCCACACAATATTTGAAAATGATATGGCTGCATCAGTGAGTTTCAGGGGAGTACTGTATAAATGTTCTTATGAGTTTTGCAGCATCTCTCCTGAAGTATATTGAATTACCCTACTTTACATATGAATATCATGCCTTCATCTGTTATATTCTTTCTAATATAGAAAAGTGTAGTTGTCTTTGAGTCAGTCCCAACTCCTGATGAGTCCCTGTGGTTACCCCACATGCTATATACTCTTTCTTTGAAGAGCTGCTTGGGCTAAGATTAATTCTGTTCAACAGGCCTGCATGAGTGCATGTTTTACAAGTTTAAATCAGCTAAAACCTGTCCTTGGTTTTGTTTCATGAGCAAGAAGAGAACTGTTTCTTTTTGGCAGTCATTAAATGGTATCATTTTTCATTCAGAGCTATGTAATATTAACAGTATCAACAATATTACTTGTAAGATAAATCAGTGTAATTCCATTGTTATTAAGGAAAACACCCAATAAAATTTCATACAGTTCATTTTCTGTAACTTTTTTGGGTATAGAATGACCTGTGTGCTGTTTAATTACTTAGAATTGTAAGTATTTATTCATTTCTGGGATTATCACAATTATACATGACCATTTGTATGTCGCTGTAATTGGATTAGAGAGAACAGGTTATCTCCGGCTATAATCCAGTAACCATATACATGGAATTTTATATTCATTGGGCTTATTTTGAATAGACAGATACAAATCAAGTCAGTGGGAACCAACCCTTATTTTTCCCCCTCTTATAACATGAAACATGAAAACTCCTATTTTTTTGTTTGTTTTTGTTTTGCATGCTTTGCATCATAATATTCCTACAATCGAGTGCAAATTAATTTTCGAATAACTCAATCTGAACCAATTGTACAGAGTGAATAATGATTAGATTCATGGTGTAGGTTTAATGCAGTTTTACTAAATAATATCATTTTTTGAAAAAAAATATGACTAATAAAATCATGCTTTCTAAAGATACATCACTTTTTGTTTGATTTCTGTATGAACTGCACATTAATCTTTCATGTTGTTCCATTCTATGTGTAATTAATCAAAGGAGATTGATCTTGAAAAGACAGTTAACTGTTATACAATTAAACGATTCCAGATGGAGAAAAAGAAAATAATTGACTATAATAGTAAAGCCAGCAAAAGCAAATGAAATGTTGATTCATGAACAGAAAGTTCTACAAATATGAATAGTCTGAATGGTTTGTTAAATTTGTCCTCAGGCAGTTCTTTGATAGAAGCTCGGTACTTACACATCAGACGGTCAGACTGAACAGCCTTTTCAGGGCTTAAAGAATGCTATGAAACAATAGGCAGTATTAAATTTTGAAATGTGATTGATTGCTCCCTTTGTTGCAAGCACTCTGCTAAGCATTTTCCTGGTGACATAAACTATTTGAAATATTCAGGGGGGAAAGATAGAAATAAAGTTACACTGAAAATAAATGTTAGGTAGGGTAATATTTGATAAGAAATCTATAATTATCCACGCGCTCTCATCAAAATGTTGAGCACACAAAATATTTTGGTATCAGTAGCCATCTGCTGCTGATATACTCAGATTATAACAGGATTGGAAGCATACCGTTGCTTCACTGAGGATGGAATGGAGATTGTGTCAATGTGGATTTAACCTGAGAAGGGAGGGAAAGCCCAAGCACACACTCAACAAGAAAATACTGTACGCTGAAGCTGCTGGAGAAAGTCAGAATGCTCAGCACAGTTCCTCTTTGTGATTTGAATATTAGCTTTATTTCTATTTTTTAACCAATATTAGCCACCGTTACTCTGAAAACATCAGACAGGGTTTGCTATTTTTTTTGTCAGACGTGCTCCTCTTTTGCTGTAATGCTTTTAACATATTAAAATTATTCCCTTTGGTTAACCTATGTCCGTGGTGGCGAACCTATGGCACGCATGCCACAGGTGGCACGCAGAGCCCTCTCTGTGGGCACGCGCAGCGTCGCCCCAGTCCTAGGCCTTCAGCTGGGTTTTATAAAACCTTTTTGCTTTAGGCCTCTGACGCCGTGTGCAAAAAAAAAGGTTCAATCAATCAATCAATTTCAACTTCTCGCGGGAATAAAAAGATCTCACAAAGTTGGAATTAACTGATTGAACTTTTTAGTCCCACCCAGTCTGCCATTACCATCGCAGCCACGCCCACCCAAATGGCCACACCCACCCAATGGGCCCTGCCCACCCGGCACCTGACGATACATAAGTGGGTTTTGGGTTGCAGTTTGGGCACTCAGTCTCTAAAAGGTTCACCATCACTGACCTATGTGTAGCGATATCACTTACAAGTGTAGATGATAAATGCAGTCCCTATCCTGACATGTGTCTGTTCTGTTAGTTTTAGATAAGAAATTTGCTAGGTAAGAAATTTGTATCTAAAAGAAAACATAACAGACTTACTTGGTCTACTAACCAATCAATATATTAAAGAAATTGTAATGGTCATGGATTGGTCAGAAAAAGCAGGAAGGTCTATGGTAGCTATGTAAGAGCAGTTCAAGTCTAAATCTTTCAAATTTGGTGAAACTCTTGCATCAGAAAACATTTATTCACCCAAAACTCTTTGTTGCCCCTGAATAGGTCTTCCATGTCTCATACCAGTTCTTCCCCTTCTCTTCTGTTTCTAAATGTAGCTGTATCATCCATACAAAGCAGCTCATCTGCTTATTTAAGGTAACACTTGAAAATCAATCCATTAGATTTAATTGTACAGTAGAAATAAGAACTAAATGAGTTTCTGCTTGTTCTTTGCATTCATTTCACTTCTGTCATTTGTGTGAGATTTTCAGAGATTCTGGAAGAGTCACTAATTTCCAATAGATCTAATTTGCATTAAATGGAATAGCATTATAATTCATATTTTTCCATTGTGATGATTCACAGAAGACTCAAGTCACGCTCCTCTTTCTTAGCTGTGACTTTCTGCAAAGTGAACAGCTTAACTATAAACTGTTCTGCTTATGCTTCACAACATGCTTGGAAGTGTCAGCCATAATCCCGAACAATTTTTCAGACACCAAGAGTAGATGCACATAAATATTATTTTTGCTTTGCACAACAAACTGCTATACTCTCTTGCAAATTTATTCTTTTTGCATTTTAAATACAATTTGTCATCTGGCCTGGGAGACCAGTATTTAAAAACCTCAAGCCCCAGCACACTTGAGATAATCATTGTTTTTTGCAGCTTTTGTCTGAAAGTCCAATGAACCGAATCGTTGTGTACATGCTTATACCCTTATGCAGGAATATGTTGGTGGGATTATTACTGCATTAACATGCGTAAGCCAGGACTTCCTACTTAATGAAACATAAGAAATATATCTATGCCCAGCTTGATTTCTGTGGGGATGCTTTCCATTCTAATCATGTTTATTTTCTGGTAAGTACTGGTATATTCAGTGAGACTTGCTCTGAAATGAATGCACAGAAATTTGTAGTGTTAGCTATAAGTAATTTCAAGTGGGTGATGGTGAATGACCAACCTTTATTAACAATAACTGTGATAAAACAGATTTAAGTTCGTCATGTATTAAACAAATTAAATGAAATAAAGGGGAATTTATTTAATTAAAGGAAGGAAAGTAAAACTCTGGCACTGGTATAGTTTTTGGCTGTTTTCCGGTCTCGTTATCAATGTAATCTTTGCATTATAACTGCAGTTTGTTTTAGTCTTACAATACAATAATATAATTGTCTACGTAGAAGCAAACTCCACAATGTTCAGCAATAATTATTCTTATTCAAGTAAGAAAAGAGATTAACTCATCTTTCCCCAACTTGGTGTCTGTTGGATGTGGTTATATTTGGAGACTGCTAAACTGAAGAAGACCATACCAGTCACCAACATTGCTTTTGCTAATGGATTCTAAACCGAAAACAAAACACTGAAACAGTTCTTCAATAGAGGAAATCCTGATGTGTAACCCTATACTGCTCTTCCAAGAAGAACAAGAAGACAAGAAGCAACGGATGGAAACTAATCAAGGAGAAAAGCAACCTAGAACTAAGGAGAAACTTCCTGACAGTTAGAACAATTAATCAGTGGAACAACCTGCCTCCAGAAGTGGTGAATGCTCCAACACTGGAAGTCTTTAAGAAGAGTCTGGACAGCCATTTGTCTGAAATGATATAGGGTTTCCTGCCTGAGCAGGGGGTTGGACTAGATGACCTCCAAGGTCCCTTCCAACTTTATTATTATTATTATTATTATTATTATTATTATTATTATTATTATTATTATTATTATTATTACAAGCAATAAATTGCAAAAAATTGGTTGACAGTATGAAAAATTTCCAGACTTATTCCTTATTTTTCATTCCAGTCATAAAATGAATCGGTCCACACTGCGTTGCTAAATCACTATAATTCCATAGAATTTTTTGATTGCAAAATAATTCCTGGAAACCAGATTTTCCTAATTCCTTCTCTCTTTTTTTGTCCTTAATGAAAGCTTAATGTTAAAGCCATAGTTATGTCATCCAAAAAATAAAACTATACCCAAGTATGTTTGTTCTTGTCCTCTAGCTGTGTCTTTTGCTATTATAAATTAACATCCCTTTATAAGCAGACTAATAGTATACAATACTAAATAAATGTCTTAATTTGATTTTATTATAATTGTGTGGACCTTATTTTCTTATGATTATATACCAGTGGGTTCTTGGTTGAGGTACAAATTCTTTAGCATTCCTTATTTGTGTGAATTCTTCAAACCAGAAAATTTCTGCTAGCACCTCCATTGTACTATGAGAGCTGTACATGATTTAATTTGACGGTATAGTTAAGAGAATGAGACAAAATTGAATATGGTTGAGTTGAAAGCAAATAATTTCCATCCTATATTTAACAAACTTAACTATAGTGATATCTGCCATTTATAAAAAGATTTTCTCTCTGTTATATAATACGTATTTTAAGTAAGTTACCTTTAGAACAGGGAAAAAACATAGTTATAGTTTTACAGGGGAAATGTTTTTTTGTGTTGTTTTTTAACATGCTGTGAGCCGCCCTGAGTCCCTCTGGGGAGAAGGGCGGCATAGAAGTTTAAATATAAATAAATAAATAAATAAATAAATAAATACTATAAAGCATTAAATATCCACAAATCTTAAGCTGTCCAAATTTAAAATCACTTCTTTAACATAATGTCCCTGTGAGTGATTGTGGAAAAGCTGAGGAAGGTATGAAAAAGAGAATAGAGATAATCAGCAAGTTAGTTGAAAACTTATAAATAGCCACTAAATTCAGTGAAGAGAAACCCAGAAAGAAGCAATTCAAATCATTCAAAGAGTTTGGGCTATATTAACCCACTATAGTGATTTTCAATCACTGGCAACTTTAAGAAGTGGGAACTTCAACTCCCAGGATTCCCCAGCCAGCATTATAAATAAAGTTGGGAAATTGCATCATCATTTCTAAGATTTTGATTTATCCCAGCCATATATTTAAATCTGCGTACCTCTTGCTTCCTTCATCTAGCCTAGCTGCTGTAGGTGGGCCATAACAATGTGATAAATGTGATAAATATTCCACGGTGAGTGCTGATAACAGTGCTTTAAACTGAAATGTGAAGCATCTGATGTCATAGTCTCAATTTAATCACTGATCTGAACACAAATGTATTTCTTGACATGCGCCAATTTTTGCATAAAACGTTTTTTTTTAACATTATAGGTGAAAGGTCCTCCAGCTGCAGGAGCGTTTAAAGAAAGACCAACGAAGCCCACAGCATTTCGCAAGTTTTACGAACGAGGCGACTTCCCAATTGCCCTTGAGCATGATACAAGAGGAAACAAAATAGCCTGGAAGGTAGGTCAGGACACAGCTGTGATAGGCAGCTGCACTTATTGAAGTGACAAATGTCATTGCCCAAACTGTTGGCTTATAAGTAAATAAAGTGGAGTAATTTCTTAGCAAATAGAGGACGGTGGGGGAACAAGTCAGAGACCGGCCTCCTGAGTCAGCCATCTACCTTGATGAACAATTAAATTATATACCGCAAAAAGGGAGTTGACAGAATTGCTTTGCCTTAGAGAACTGTCTCCTGCTCAATTCATCTCTATTTTTATGAGGACCTGGCAACCCGGCCTATCCCAGGCAGTCCATCAAGTGATGGAAGTGGCTGGATACAGTGAGCAGCAGCAGCCATTTATCTCCCCGCCCTCCCCTCCAATTTCACCTTCCTGCAGGACAGTTCCAAATGGAAGCTTTAATTACCTAAATGGATAGGTCAAGATTGCCTGCTCCTTTGAAATGCAGAGCAGAATACTAACGAAGGCAGATTCTCATTCCAGGGCTTCACTCCCAGGCTGCAGCATATGTCAGACAGCGTAATCGCTGTCATACATGCCCCTGTTAGAGGCTGACCTCCACTGCTGAAACCATTATGGCTCTGACATCTCTGACAAAAGGTTAATTGGCTTCAAAATAAATGTATTGCCTAATGACTTCATTCAAATGCAGCCGTGTTTCTCTCCAAAAGGCTCAGTGATGTTATTTGTAAAACTTGCCAATCTTTGAGGTAACTAGAGCAGGCTTTTAAATTTAATTTGAAAAATGAATGCTGATCTTTAACCTGCTCTTTCTATTTAATTATTTTTTGTTATCAAAGAATGAATTTCTCTCTCTGTGCATATTATTTATTCCCTGGGATAAGATTTTTCTTCAAACAGGACAAAGATAGCCTGAAGATACATCATATATACTGGGAATAGTAAAAAAAAAAAAAAAAAAGGGAAATTAAAAAAAGCACATAAGCCATTCTTAGAATGTTTGAATAGCTCATGCTCATTTAAGCTACCATAATTTAGCTAATCAAAATAAAACATGACATGACAATAATAATAATGATCTATAATTTGTATTATTAAACAATTTGGTACCCTGTAAATGTACTAAGAAAGATTGCATCAAAACTTAAGGGATGTATTTCACTCAGATATACAATGACTTTTGGTGTGATATTTTCTAATCTTATAGAATATTATTACTGACATTTATAGATAAATGTAGACATTATAATATTTATATAAGAATCTTTGTATTAACTTTATATGAAATTTGTGATATTAAGTATTCTGTTTTGATTTTCCTCAATATTATATGCTTAAGCCAATAATACATTTTATTTGAATTAATAGACATAGGAAATAAATCACAAAGCAGAACCGATGGGCCAAAGTCCATCAATTACAAAATGACTTATAGGCTAACTTAAACAGATTTAAGTTTAATTATATCTATTTTTTTTAAAAGGTGGCATGACCTAATATTGCTTACTTGGGAATTTTAATGGTAAAGATTTAGAAAAGAAAAGGAGGAAAATGCACAGAAGTGTAATAAATACACTTAATAAGTACACTTAAACACTGTAATAAGTATTTTATTATTTTCAGTCCCTCTTCTGCTGCTTTACTGTATATAGCAGAAGATTTTTTTTATGAAGTTCTAAAAACTGCATGATATGAAGAGAACATGAATATTAAAAAGCTCCTGTAATTCCAGCTGTTTTTTGATCTTTAGGTCAGCTGATGGCTGATAACACCATAGGCATCAATCTAAAGCTTTGCTATGCTTTCACCCTATCCCACAGCTAACAGGAATCTGTATAGCATTGGATATCTTGCTGGTTGTACAGTGTGGCCTCATGTGCAATTGAAAGAGCATCATATCAGCATTGGGCTGATATGATGCACATCATAGAAAAGAGCCATGATTAGTAGTTTTCTGATCTGACATTCTAGCCGTGCCCAATATCATTCAACTTATGAAAAGGCTCCTTTAACTGACATGCACAAAACTCTTCATACAGTGATTTTTTTCCCTTTTGCTTTCATATTGTATATAGACAGGATGAACTAAAAAAAAAAAAAACTTTGAAACTATGGGTCCATCAGATGATTGTTCAACTTAATGATCCCTAGCTGGCAGCAAAGAGTTTGAGGATTCTTGTTTTAGATGTTTTTAATCCCTTACAGCCACTGAATGGTCATCTGATTATTGTGTAGCTGAGATGGAATTGTTGAATTATTTTTGAAGAGCTGGAGTTAAAGGGATTTAACTGTAAGGATTGATGTGGAAATTGGAAGCTGTCTAAAGAGATGAAGTGAGGAATCAATACTTGGCTGGAAGTAACAACCACGGAAGTACAAGATTTGGATCCTTTTGGTTACACACATTAGGTCAGGGAAGGTGGGATCAGTTTCAAAACTTTGTACTTTCTGGGTTGACCAGTGGACTATCCCTTTTTTAAAAGGGGGGAAAAGTGATTGTGGTATTCTGGTCTCCCTTAAAAAAGAATTGATGCTTGGACCAAGAGATCAGGGACCAAATTGAGGGCCAAGATCTCATAGGAAACAGGCAGAAGCAACTAAAAGCCAAGAGACAGATAAATATCTTTTAGCACAGAGGTCCCCAAACTTTTGGGCACCAGGGATCAGTTCCGTGGAGAAAGGTTTTTCTGCAGACCGGAGAGTGCATGGTTTTGTATGCTGCCTACATCTCGTGGATAGGGCTTTGCTTGTTTGTGCGGCCCGGTTGCTGGCATGTCATGGCCCGGTACTGGTCCATGGACTGGGGGTTGGGGACTTAGCAGTAGCAGGTTGTTTCAGTATTATCTTTTAGGCACACATAACATAATTCAGCTGCTCTCCTAAGGAGAGGAAAGTATTACTATTTAGGGTTTCTTATAACCACTTAATTATTGTCTGAACATTTAGTTTTTCTGCTATTTATTCAAAACCACGATAAGGAAACAATTGGTTGGGATGTTAGAGGAGAATCAAATTGGAATTCTTGATTTTCAACTATCAAACTATCACTTTCTCTTTCAACTTTACTTTCTAGCCTTGATGAATAATATACACAGGGGGGAGAACTCATGCTGCCTTAGGCTTCCTAGAACAAAGGAGGTATCAAATAAGTAGAGTGATTTACATACTTGTGTAATGCCTACTTAGTTGTAAATAAAATGCCATAATAAGTTATATAGCAGTGTGGCCATAGAGGCTTTTTATTTAGGCAGAGTTGGGTTTGGGGCATACAATTCCATCTATGAGAAAAAATTCTGTATTGGGATATTTCTACAGCATCAGTCAGTTTGCAGATTTGGTTTTACAATGGAGTACATTCATGTGGGAAGAGATATGGTAACATCCCATGGAGAACGTATCTCCATAGTGAGAAGCAAGAACACTGAATTTCAAGGAGAAGCAGATCTAGATAAAGGAAGTGGCACCTCTTTGGAGCAAATATCCATAAAGGAGATCTGAGAAATACAGTGAATGGAACAGCAATCTAAACAGCAGCTGAAGTTAAAAATGCAAGCAATGAAGAAGTAAGATCTCCCTTTCACAATGATATACTGGATGAATACAAAGTGTTTGCTTAAATTGTCTCCCATGTTGAAGAAATTGTGTACAAAGGTCCCTGCATGATGGACATATCTTTTATTTTGATTTTGGACATTTTCCCCTAGTGCAGAAAATAGTTTAATCATCATGACATATTGTTTCTCCCATTTCATAAAAAACATTGCCTCTGAAGACCTCAAAAATACTGCTACTTTCATATAATCAGCAAAATGGAGCAACTGTGCTGGCTTGTGACAACATTTTTAAAGCTTTTTTCCCCCCGTTGTGGTTATGATTCCTAGAAGAGGTAGATAAGTAACCTACCCTGAACTGTAAATAAAAAGTATCTCTGAACACCGACAAACAAACTGTGACAAAAAGATAGCATAAGGAAACTAAGAATGTTAGCTTAGAAAAAGAGAAACCAAAGGGAGATAGTTCTTCAAGAACTATCACACATATGGCAGCAATTATTTTTCCTGTATTTTCCTGTATCCCAAACAGCTGAAAATAGAAGAATAGTTTTAAGGTACATGAAGGAAGATGTTGGTTCCATGATAGGATATGGTTCCCAATAATTAGAATAGTGTGATAGCAGAACCAATTACACAGGAAGGCAATGAACTTCCCTTTACTAAATATATACAAGAGAGGATGGATAGGAATACTTACCAGGAGATGGAAAATCGAGTCATTGGCTAAAACAATTATGTAGGTCTGTGACAAAATGATGGATAACATTCCTTTTCTTGCTATTATACTACTACATTGATATCCTACTATTTGTCTGGAAACTAAAGCTAGACATATGGAAGGCTTTTCCAGACTCTTTTCTGGTGTAGTCTTTCGCACAATCCTCCTGCTACCAGGTCTGAAAGTCAAGATTTCCTAATTAGTTTTGAACATGATCACAAGGACCTGCTATTGGAAAGAGAAACTAATCTTTCCTATATGCAGAAATGCTTTGTACTAATGTACAGGATTTGTTACTACTTTGATGACAAAACTGCCATTCATATATTTATTTAATATAATTATTTAGAAACATCATTGAGAGAACAGTATCATTTTTCAATGATGATTTTGCAGAAGGTTGTACAGAATGCAAAAATGCTAAATGCCATAAGCAAAGGCACAACCTCAGAATAACCAACTTTTCCCCAATTAATTAGAACTATAAAATATGCAGCTATCGAACTATATTTTTGGAGTTTACTAGAAAATGTACAAATAATCATTTTACCATCTTTCTCATTTTTAATTCAATATAATTCAATAAAATAATATTAATTTATACTTCTCATCTTGTAGTATATATGTCATTGGTAATTTGCAGTGTAGGCTAAATGGAATATGTCTATCTTTCCCATATGAATGATTAAATGGATGGATGGATGGATGGATGGATGAATGAATGAATGAGTGAATGAATAGCTTTACTGCACTTCACCAGGCATATAACAATTATAAAAAATAATAAAAGAAGAGCCATAAAATATTCAGACATTAATTCTAAGAGCTACACATGCAAACTTGGTGAAAGTTTAAATAGTTGCTTTTGCCTGCCCAAAGGAATCTCACATAAAATGTTTCTGTTTGTGTGGGATAGGCCTAATGAGGGGTATTAGCAATTCATTAGGAGGATCTCTATAGAAACTACAAAAGAATAAAACAAGGGTCAATGATTCACTGTTCCCAGACACAGAGGGCAAATATTTTCTGCCTAAAGGGTTTTTTAAAACTTGCTCTCCAATGCGCTGATTGCAAGGTGTCAAAGCAAAGTAATGTTTAAGGCCCTACAGAATACAGTATATTAACTGTATGCTGATCCATTTATACAGCTGGCTGAAGCAGACTTTAATTTCTCTCAGGTTTTATTTCAGCTGGCATTTTGCTATATTCAGTTTGCAATTCTGTATTAAGGATTCTTTAAGTAAGTAATGTACCACAATCAGGTTTTGTCCAAGTTTCAGCAGTACTGAAACTTGGAGAAATTCTGCCAATTTCTGAAGTCTGCCTCCAATTTGTTGTTTCTGGAGAAAC